>NW_015971545.1:556287-558966 GCF_000182565.1 Spizellomyces punctatus DAOM BR117
TTCTTTCATTGAGCTCTACTTCATCATGAACAGTATATGGTTCAGCAGGATTTACTACGTTTTTGGATTCTTGGCCTTGGTGTTTGTGATTTTGATTGTGACATGTTCCGAAGTGGCAGTTCTCATGTGTTATTTCCATTTGTGTGCCGAGGTATGTTATTCTGTTAGATCTTTCGTGTTTGTCGGATGACTCATTCTGTCGAGTAGGATTATTACTGGCCCTGGAGAGCCTTCCTAACAGCCGGCGCGAGTGGATACTATGTATTTTTGTACAGCATCATCTACTATATCCAGAGATTGAGTAAGTTCCTACTGTCCTTTCCCCGTTCACATTACGCAGTCTAACCCACTTTCACAGCCATTGATAATTTCCCTTCCGCCGTGTTGTACTTTGGATGGTCCCTCGTCATGTCCTTGCTATTTTCGATTTTGACGGGGACGGTTGGGTACTTTGCTGCATTAGTGTTTGTCCGAAAGATTTTTGCGAGTATCAAGGTGGATTAGTGAATGAAAAATATGGTGGCTGTACTTTTGGTAAAATACGATGTGATTAGATACATTATTTTCTTTTACTGTAACTGACGTTTTGTGGAGAAGTTGTGTCCAAATCCTTGGCTATGGTAATATTGAGGGAAGCCAACACTTATTTTCAGGATGAAGAGGTCACCGAAAGCGCCAGTATATCGTGAAATTCACATTTACGTAGTTGCTAACTGGACAGTAGCCGCCAAGCATGCCAACGAACGTAATCCACTATGTTAATAAACACCGAAGAGACATTGTCCCAATGACCAAGGGGATACAGATACGTCGCCGCCGCGTGAAGTGTATATTGATGCGGAAAGAGGAAGCATAGTTTTCGGAAGCTCCACAGAACGAGAGAGGGTCCTTTGCTGTAGAGACCCTTTAGTGGGTAGAGCTTTTCTTGGTCCTCTTGTCGCCACTTTTTCTGGGCAGGGTGTTAAGGTAGGAAGTTGGCTACTGGACCACGGGTAGGGGTGGAGGAGGTGCGGGTGGTGGTCCTGCCTGCTGAACCATGACAGCAACGTGAGAACCATGACCCAACGAATGTGCACGTTTGCTCAACAGGCCTACCGCTTCCGACTCGGCCAGCTCTTGCTCGATTCTGCCCAACTCCTCTCGCTGCTGCAAATCAAAAAAAATATATATAAATACATGTTCCTGGACCAACACAACAGAAACCTTACTTGATCCAACTGGCCCCGCGCTCTTGTCACCAATCCTTCCGCAATGGTCGTCAAGGGATGCATCGTCCCATTATATATCCGAGCGTTATAGGCAACCAGTTCAAGGTCATCCAGAAAGGCCGCGGCGGTTTTGTAACGGTAGTCCCTGACATCCTGTTTAACATAATTTTAGAACCACCACGACATATTACGTCAGTACAATAAAACCTACATCTCGAATCTGCTCCAATGTCTTGGGTTTCTTAACAATGTCGTAGTAATCTGGCACTGCCACGGCGGAAACAGGGCGACAAAATTCGTAGGCTTCGGGTATCGCAATAAGTTCGGTGATGACCCTACCGAGGATGGACGCGAGGTCGACTTCGGGAGCTGCGCGGCGGCGGCCGTAGGATTTGGGATGGACCGGTTGGAGGTAGTCTGTGTCGGTCGCTGAGATGGATTGGCGCTTTTTGAGAGGAGGGGTGGAGGATGCTGCTGCGGCAGTTGCTGCTGCTAGGAGGACTATCGTTGTAGATTGGGAGGTAATAAAGATGGTATGTGAGATTGGGTGTAAGCATGCGTCGTACAGGGAGCGGAGTGGACACCTACGGGATGGAGTTCGGATTTTTAACGTCAAAGGTTCATGTCGCCGTTCCTGTTCTTCATCGGAGCCAGCCCCTCGTCTTCGTTTTCCTTTTCTGTCCTCCTTCATCTTATTTACATGTTCTTGGACTCTGCCATCGTAATGGGGTTAGGACTGGGATCAAGGTCACATTGCAGTGGAAATTACTAACCTTCGCTTTTTCCTCCTCTTTTCTTCTTCACCTCCGATCCCCGGATATATTTCCCCACTGGATAGCCACGCTTAGTACATATCACACATTCAAATCTCCAACGAGTGGGACACTCACCTGGTGGTTTCCTCGTGCTCGATAATGGCCCGCTGCCGGAGGTACGCATTGATCACCCTCATATCCGTCACGACCTCAGACCTCTCCTCCTCCTGTCCAAACGCGTTCCGAACCTAGCAGGATTATAGCCGCTGAATCAGCCATCATCTGCCGCTACATAATCGTCCAGAAAAGTTTTACCATTCGTCTTATGGTCAATCGCTTGGTTCGTCCAGCTTGTCCGTAGCTCGTTCCACTCTCGGCAATGGAAGTGGTTTCGTCCTGCTCCAGATCACCAAACAACGCTAATAAAAGATTCCATTGCGTTACATTGAATACTCGAAAATCATGTCTGTCTTTCATGACTACGGATCTTACATCTTTCTCCTCCAAAGGATGGAGGGGAAGCAGCGCGTTCAGAGGATACAAAGCCGTATTCGCGCCATCTTTGGCTTTCCTCATCAAGCTCCATTTGCTGCGGAAGTCCACAGTATCAGAGATCATCCCGAACGTGCTGAGCAACTGGCGTTTCCATACGTACCCTCTGTTGAGAACTTAATGTCTCGATATCATCATATTGCTCGTCGTCCTCGGGGGCAGGG
>NW_015971545.1:559091-754732 GCF_000182565.1 Spizellomyces punctatus DAOM BR117
CTCTGCAAAGAGAACCGGTGATAGGACTTTGGTCTATTTTTTTCGCGCTCTACATCAATTGAAAACAAGGATTACTTATTTCTGCAAATGCAAAATGTTTGTCATTTTCATCTCACCTAAACGCTCCTCGGCGCTTTCCCCATATCGCAAGAAAGGTTCTTTCATCGAGGCTCTAATGAAACTGAATGCTTCCCCGCGTCCCGAGGGGTCACCAGGACCGTATAGCTTGATCATACTTTTATTCTAGAGACGGCGATAGCAACTTTTTAAAACTTCATATAATTTCCGGACAGAAAACTAGCATAATACCTGACTTGCTTGCACAAAGTTCTTTGTTAAGGTCCACGGTGCCAGCTGCACTTCGATATCCGTATTAATCTCCTCATCATCGTTCTCTTCATCCATGCCGATATCAGAGTAACCAATATCTCGTAAACGCTGCTGTCCCGTTAGCATACTCTCCATGAGGCAAACCTGTGCGTCGAATGTCAGCTGCTTAATCACACGTAAATTCCCGTTAGTGGCATGATTACCATTTCGGGAGTGACAAGTCGCCGTATCTCTTCCTCATTTGGGAGTGCAATACCGGGTTTCAACTTCCACCAACCAGTATTTTCACCCTTCTTTGCAAACTGAGCAAACTCTTTCAGTCTTTGCCGCAGTTGCGGTTCAGTAAAGCCGGGAAAGGATTTAACAAGCATTTCGTATCTGAGACGCTTTTGAGGATCTCTTCGCATGTGTCTAAAGGTTACCACCTTCCAGGAAATGATGTTATCATCGCATTGTCATTCGCAGGTTGACGAGTTCCATATACCTGGAGTCTACCCTTGATAGTTTGTGTAATCCTCCGAGACTGGGGACGAGGGACTTCCTGCAACGGAAAAGTCTGACCGACAGCAAACAGATGGGGAATTTCGCGGATATAATATTTCGATTGACCCTTGAGCGTGTGTCTGTCGGCCAGGGGTATTAGCCATTAGACATTTTCACGACCAACTAGAGAGCATTCACCTAATCACGAGGAAATCTGTTTTGGAGGCTTCCTGTCGAAAGATTGGAGCTCGGAACATGTTGTTGGAGATAGCTTGCAACGTCTGCCCCGGTTCAACGTCCCCAAACCCGAAAAATGGTGACGCATCAACCTCGTCCAAGATATATGGTGTCCCAAGGTCGAGCTGTGTGGGACGAATCGTGTTGACACTGGTACTATACTCTGCCACGACGGGTAAAAGGTACCTACCACTGGAACATGTGGATCCTTCTCGGCTGTTTTGCGGTAATAATTATAGACGAGACTGCCCATTCCCGTGTTCATCACAATAGGAGGATACTCTTCCTAAAAAATTCAATGTTGGCTCGGTCCTTCTAAGCCCGTTTTGTGGTAAAAGAAGTTGACCTACCGAGTATTCCATTAGTGCATATCGACAGGCATCCTTTAACGAGATATCCTTGGGTGTTCGCATCAGTTCGCCGGCTTCCTTTCCTTTTAGCTTTTTCTTCTTAATGTTTCGCACACGAGAGAAATGAATAGGTGTCTTAAGCGGGATTCTTAATGTTGGCCTGTGGAAGGATCGTAGTTCCTTCTTGGTCAGGTGCGGCTTGAACTGAAAGGATATGAAATCATAAACAAGTAAGGTCAATATGTCAGAAAATTTGTGACGTACGTAGAGAGGATGAAGTTTGACCGCTGGTAGAGCATGCTGTAGAGTCCCAGCGCCGTAAGTTTGGCGCACTCGATCAGAGCCCACCAACCTAAGGCCATCATAGAGCCGATCTTGCGATAAATTAAACCTTCGTAAACGGTTCTGCATAATGCGCAAAGACAACCATCTGCTTTAGCTCTCGTCACAGAGTTGGCACAGATCGGATATAGACAGCCAGCCCATACCGTTTTTGATTCCAAGATGCTGCCACGGCGTTTTACAGCTTGAAAAGTTCTCTAGTTAGCACCATCGCAAATCGTGCTGCAGCCAACCCTAATTCACCTTGAAGCTTCAAAGATTCTTCCCAGTCTTTCTGTGGAGATGTTCGCTCGGTTCGCTGATCTGACTCGCATGCCTCCACGCCTTCCCATCGTATAGCAGATTCCCACACTCCTGCGTCCAGATCATAGTTACGGAATACCAGTCTCTCACGTATTCTGGTAGTGCATAACATCAGAGATTAATCCATGAAATTTTAGACTCCAAGAAGACCGACCTTGATGCAGGATGGTCTTTTGGTTCAGAAACGTCGTCGTCCCATACCACCCGATCTTCCCAGTGCTCGAGCACCACAGGGTACATACTCGATGGTAAATCTGCATCCTTTGCACGCAATGGTGTGTAAACCGCCTTGCTGCGTTATTATCAACTAGGGACGAAGTAGAACAAACCCCTTTTTCGGCGTTAACTTGCGCTGGCGTTGGAACGGGTTTAAACTCCACTTTTTCAATGACATATAAAGGTCCACGGGTTGTCTTTGGTGGCAGTCGCTGGCGGAAGAGCTCTCGGTCATCGGGGGCCACTGGATAGGGCTGTTTCCTAAGAGACGCTATTCAAAATGAAACCGCCCCAAGAGGTACCATTAGTGTACTCATCACAACCGGTGTATGAAAGTCTGTGAAAGTCCTTCGGACAGGTGCTCCTCGGCCCTAGACGGGGGTTGCCCACCTTTGGTGATTAGTCTTTTCCTCGGTCGCTGCACTCTGGAACCCTTTGCAGAAAAGATCTCAGAGAACTTCAGCTCGCCCTCCCCGAAGCCAGGAAATATTTGTGCAAGTCGAGCTCTGTCATAGACTTGTTGCACCGGAGGCGGCTGTGGCGGTGTAGGAATTGAGAATATCGGAACAGTCGCATGGGGTTCCCGCAAAGTATTCACTTGTACGTGTGCATTGACTGCTTCCTCCTCATCGGGTTCTGCTACATCATAATCCTCATCCAAGTCACCACCAACCATGCTCCGCCGTGCGAAGGGAAGAACAGGCGCCGCCCGCGGTATAACCATAGGAGTAGCTCCGCCAAATTGGTATGCCCCTGTTCCTTCATCCGCTAGTTCATCGATGCCCGAAAAGTCTACCGCGTCAGCATCCGGTTTGACAACGCCGGTTTTCGAGTCTGCAGCCCCATCTTCCGATGCCAGTCCCAAATCACCAAGTATGCGGCTCAAATAATCATCGCTTTCCTCCAAAGTTTTCCGAAAGTCCTAGGAGATCAACTGTATATAAGCAATCCCATACTCTCGCATCTCAAAAGTTGTCTGTGACGATCTGGTGCACACCTCAGGCAGATCATTATCTTGCAACTTTCCACTTTCGTCCACATTCCCAAACAGGTATCTCACGGAAGACATTGCCCTTCCATAGGTAGCGACAGGAGTCAAACTCCCTAAAGCATCGACGAGCTTTAAGGGAGACGGCGAGCTTTTCCAACAGCAATCACCGCCTGCTGCCCACCTCAGATCCAACCCATGGCCATTAGCGTTGGAGCGGCCCAGTCACTGAAATATATCACGTGCTTTATCGCACTCGTTTGAATTCTTTTTGTTTTGGACATTTTGCACCTTTAGCTTCCTGGCAAACCTCTTTGCCGTCATTTGGACACCATGGCTTCCACCGTAGAAGTCTCCCAGCAGTATGACACCATTCTCATCCTAGACTTTGGGTCACAGTACACCCATTTGATTGCGCGACGCATTCGTGAACTCGGTGTTTACTGTGAATTGCTGGCATGCACCGTCAAGATAGCCGATCTCAAATTCAAACCCAAGGGTAACTTTCAACATTCAAACGAACAAATCTTTTCAGTAACGGGTTATTAAAGATGCTCTGAATCATCTAGGTGTTGTACTGTCTGGTAGTCCCTACTCTGTCTACGATGTGGACTCGCCACATGTTGACCCTGCCTTGTGGACGTTGGGCGTTCCTATCCTTGGTATCTGCTATGGACTACAGGTTAATAAAAAAAATGATAGGGTTTGCGCGACAGCTTGCAGAATTCTGATAACTTTTGTTTAGGAAATTGCCTGGACAAAGGGCGGCAAAGTAGAACCACACGACAAGCGCGAGTACGGAAAGGCTGATATCCAGATCCGTCCTGGAAGCAGGCTATTCGCAGGACTTCCCAATGATTTAACGGTCTGGATGAGTCACGGCGATCAGCTTTCCCAGGCTCCTGAAGGCTTCAAACCAGTTGCGTATACCGCGACGTCGCCTTACACTGCTATCGAAAAAGAAGAGGAACAGATCTACGGTATCCAGTTCCACCCCGAAGTCACCCACACTCCCAAGGGTTCAGCCATTTTGAGAAATTTTGCCATCGGTATCTGTGGAGCCAATGCGAACTGGACGATGGTAAGCGCCCTACCGCTGCAAGCGCTGGAGTTGTGGATGAGAGCTAATTTATCGCTCAGGCGTCATTCGTAGACAAAGAGATCGAACGCATCCGAAACGTTGTCGGTCCCACTGCCCAAGTTATTGGTGCAGTCAGTGGTGGTGTTGACAGTACCGTAGCCGCCATGATAATGAGCAAAGCCATTGGTGACCGCTTCCATGCTATCTTGGTCGACAACGGAGTAATGCGTCTGAACGAATGCCAAACTGTTCAGCAAACGCTCCAGAAACACCTCGGAATCAACTTGACATTAGCGGATGCGAGCGAGTTATTTTTGGGCAGGTTGAAGGGCGTCACTGATCCCGAGAAGAAGCGAAAGATCATCGGCAACTCCTTTATCGAGGTCTTTGAGGCAGAGGGTGCCAAGATTGAGGCGCAGGTGGAACAGGAGGGCAAGGGCAAAATTGAGTTTCTTTTACAAGGAACTTTGTATCCCGATGTGATCGAATCAATTTCATTCAAGGGCCCCTCTGCGACCATCAAAACCCACCACGTACGTAAGATCACTTAGCGTACTGTTTTGGAAGGCTTGCTAATATCAGTCCAACAAAAACCAACAGAATGTCGGAGGCTTACTGGATGACATGAAACTCAAAGTCATTGAACCTCTCCGCGAACTCTTCAAAGACGAAGTCCGTGCCCTCGGAAGCATCATGGGCATTGATGACGAGCTGATCTGGCGTCATCCTTTCCCTGGACCTGGTATTGCTATTCGTATCTTGGGCGAGGTGACTCCTGAGCAGGTCGCTATTGCACGTCACGCGGACCATATCTACATTGAGGAGATTAAGAAGGCGGGTCTTTACAGAAAGATTTCCCAGGGTATGTAGGGTCATGTCGTTTACTCTGGGTTTTTGCAAAGGTTAACAAGTGTGTCCTGGTTAGCCTACGCTGCACTCCTTCCCGTGCGCTCTGTTGGTGTGATGGGAGACAAGCGGACATATGAGCAGGTCATTGCTCTGCGTGCCGTTGAGACAAAAGGTATACATGGAGAACCCCTTCCGAACCGAGACCCGTACAACTAATTCTCCCAATCTCACAACAGACTTTATGACTGCTGATTGGTTCGAATTTCCGTACGACATTCTGAAGCGCATTAGCAGCCGGATTATCAACGAGGTGCAAGGAGTGAATCGTGTTGTCTACGATGTCAGCTCCAAGCCACCAGCTACCATAGAGTGGGAATAAGGACTTGTGCAAGCTGCGGATTCATGATGGTTACTAGCTTCATTTTTATGTACAGTTTAAATAGATTATTTCATTTGGCTCGATTACGGACTTGTAGACCACGATGCCAAGATGCGTAAATTTGGTCAGAAACAGAAGCTAATGTATTTACAGATTATAATCCAAAATTCAGCCCCGCCACAGCGTTGCAATCATATACGCCCCAACATCCTTCTTTCCCCTGTTTTCATAAAGGTATAATCGATAATGATGTTTATCAGTCCTCTCCTCCAAACATGCGTTTTAATGGTGTCGTAAGAACGCTATAGTACGAATTAGTACAAATGCCAGAGCGTATCAAGATTCGCAATATTACAGGCCATACCTCCATAATGTACGTGGCTCAACGATTGTAGTTTCTACAGTGATTGATTGTGGCATTGGCATATTAGGATTAACTTTTTTAAGAGCCCGCAAAATTTGTTCCTGCTCTTCATCAGTGAGTTCTCGAGTAACTGTTTCGGAGCGACGTCGTTTACTTGTGGACCTGTCTTTCTGTGATGCGCGATCGTCAGTGATGTGTTTACGCTTTGGTCGTGGGGATGATGCAGAGCGATGCTGTTGCGGGATCTCATAGGCCTCTTGGCTGAAAGTCGGATAGAGTGCTCGGGATGGCCCTTCACGGAAGCCTTCAAATGCGGTAAAATTGTAGCGATTCACTGGTGTAGCAAGTGTTGGGTTTGCTAATGAATACCCGGGCGGAGTGAAATGTAGTGGTACTCGTGGCGGCTTCAAGGCGTTGGCCGTATGGATCACGTAAGACTCTTCTGAGAAGGTTGCCGGACTGGGATAGGGATCCTCTGGGTAGGAAGCCGACCCATGTAGTACGTGGTCACTTGATTGTCGCAAGCTACTGCTGAGTTCATATCAGGTAATTAAGAGTAGTTCCTAATTGGAACCAGGCACGAAGGTATCCATACCTGACTGGTACAGATTCCGGTTCAGGAATCGCGAAAGATCGGGGAGCCATGCTTAATGTGACGGTAATGCGGTCCCCGTAGGCCAACGGTTTTCCGTTCACGGTGTACACATATTTGTCTTTTGAGGGCCAATCCCCACGTTCTGCAACAAGAAAAATGTCAACCGCCTTTGTTGTCACATTGAGAGGCCAACGACAATGAATTGGCACTGACCAAACTGCAGACGATATCCATCTTGATCCCTCAAAAATGTGCCGCGTCGCAACCCGCGTCGAATGATTTCTCGTATTGCATACTTTGATGATCGTCGAATTCCATATTCAGGTGGTGCTGACTAACCGACGATACCCCGCTCCGCAAAATACCTGCAACACAGCATTTTTTTGTCCATCATTTTCAATCCTCTCTACTAGCTTTTGGAGACCTGGGTTATCCCTAGATATATGCATAATCACTTCAAGTGACTGGTCACGAGGACGTGGGAAAGAATTCTTACCGCTCACACTGAAAGACGGCAGAAAGAAGACGATTTTCAATGACGAGCAATCTATACTGAGGAAATCGAAATGGGCGGATATCTGCATCAGACGATTCTGGAGGAATGCTTCCTTCAAGGTTGATAATGATCTTGGGAGCACCCGGAGAGCCTGTCCCGACACTTGATCTAACACGTCGAGGTGGAAACTCTAGAAATGACCGGATATTTGGACTCTTTGCCAGTGGGGAGAGCACTACTCCAACTATCGGTGGAGATCGACCGTGCTTTTTGGTATAGTGGGAATTAAATTCGATCTCCGTACTAGCTTCCTCCGAGCATGTCCTCACGGGACATGGAATGATTGAAATTTCTGAAATAGCAACAAGCGCCAAAATTGTCAGCACAATGAGTTTCACCAATCCCTAAGCTCCACGTCAATGATTACCTCCTTCATGTTTGCATTGAATCGCCTCGGGGCGAGTTTTATGAACGCGATCACACTCTTTGCATGTTCTTTCCGATAAGGGACAGCCACAGGACTCCTTGAGATGCATCTCCAACGACTTACTGCTGTTCATTAAATACAGACATAGCGGACAGACGTGCCCTCCCGTAGGCTGTGACTTGACCATGCTCGGGGTGATGCCAATGTGTGTGATCCAAGCAAGGGTTGAGCAGCAAAACAACCGCGTCCAAAATGCCGTTTCCTTCACGTCAGCAAAATCCAGTGACATGTGATTCGTTAACTCGTATAGCCATAAAAGGTTAAAGTGCTGCGCCATAGACCCTCCGATCAGGGATGATGTCAGTTTTCGGGTGAAATTGCTGATCATCTTCCCCGTGAGCAGAGAGTCACATGGGCAGACGCCCAATTTCCGCGCCGCGCGGCCGATGAAACGCTTTCTTCCGAAGGATCCGTTCAAACATCTCTCCTCTTCCGCATCTTTCCGAAAGACGTGCTGCGCTTTCCCTTCCGTCTTCCCGTTTGCAAGTCACGCGTGAGTTCTGTGGGTGGGAAAAAAAAGGTTTTTAACCCGAGCAGACGAGAACATAAAAAGGTGAGGGAATTCATCTCCATCCCGCGACACGTCGCTCTGCGCATCACCTCCAATTATCCACCTCCGCACTTGCCCTGCTTGCACTGTCAGACCTCCTAAGCAATCTCTTGCATATCACACGTTTTGTAGACCCTCCCACCATTTATCTCATTACTTCCTAGTTACATAACCATCGCAAGTATGTATCATTTGAACGTTTGCTGGAATGTGGGGTGGACAAGTATGGCGGAGCATAGTCGTTTACGGGCTAGCGAAAGAGGTCTGGGTCTGATCTCAGTCCACATGTGGAATTCGTGTGTCTGCCGAACATTGTCGCGGAGAACATGTTGCTGGGAGAATTAAGAATCATTGGACTCGTACACGGCAAACGTAGGCGCTCACCAGACAAGTTGCTAACCTCTTTCAACTTCCAACTCCCCATAGTCTATCACAATGTCAAAAGACCAAAAGCCAAAGAAGAATCTCGCGATCCACTTGTTGGCGGGTGGTGTTGCCGGATGCTGTGAAGCGTTGACCTGCCATCCTCTGGACACCATCAAGGTCCGATTGCAGCTGCGCGGTGAACGGTCTGCGAAGAGACCCGTTACCACTGTTGCTGGGCAAGCCATGAATGCTGCCGCCGCAGAGTTGGCCAAGGTACGCAAGCTTGTTCATGGATATCGGAGAAGCCCGTGTCTAAACAAACTGTACCATATAGCCAAAGCGCCAAAACTTCATCACAGTTGGTGTAGATATTGCGAGAAAGGAGGGTGTTTTGGCACTGTATAAGGGTCTTGGAGCTGTTGTCACGGGCATTGTACCAAAAATGGCTATCCGATTCTCTTCCTTCGAGTTCTTCAAGTCAAAGCTTGCCGACAAACAGACTGGACAGGTCAATGCTGCGGGTAACTTTGTTGGTATGTTGAAAACGTTCCATTTTTCGACATTTGCCAAGATAGAGTTCTGACCAGTACACTACGGGTATTAGCCGGTCTCGCTGCTGGTACAACAGAGGCCGTGTTGGTTGTGACTCCCATGGACGTCATCAAGATTCGTCTTCAGGCACAGCGTCACTCAATGACCGACCCACTAGACATTCCAAAGTACCGCAATGCCGCACACTGTGCATACGTCATGGTCAAGGAGGAAGGTGTCGCGTCCTTGTACAAGGGTGTCGGCCTTACCGCTCTTCGACAAGGTTTGTCGCTACATCTGCACGACTAGCAGATGAATGGTATCACTGACAAGAATGGCCGTATTTAGCGACGAACCAAGCTGCAAACTTCACGGTGTACCAGTTCTTGAGGAAGCACCTTCACGACCTGCAACCGCAGCACGGTGACACCCTACCCGCATACCAGCACCTGGTCATGGGTTTCATCTCTGGTGCATGCGGTCCTCTCTTCAACGCTCCCATCGACACTATCAAGACCCGTATTCAAAAGGCACCATCCGAAGACAAGGGATGGGTGCGATTTGTCAAGGTCACCAAGGGCATCGCTCAGAATGAGGGTTACGCTGCTTTCTACAAGGGATTGACACCCCGTGTGCTCCGTGTGGCACCAGGTCAAGCCATCACTTTCATGGTATGTTGCTATTTCCGTGGGATATCGAGAGAAGGTTACTGATTTTTCCATCTTGTCAGGTGTACGAGCGGGTGTACAAGTGGATGGTAACTCTGAGCGAATCAATGCGTGTGGAGGATTACAACAACAGCCAATCCAACGCGGAGGCATAAATGTAGAAATATTACTCAAGCGGACGCACATGTTAATGCGGAGTGGATACGTGGGGTGTATGGTAGACAAGCGGGGCTTTCAATTTATTTTTGATAATAGACTCAAGTTCCAATTTGGGCGGATCTGGAATGTGTGCTATCGATTGAGTGAGATGGTGCTTGAGAGCAGTGAAATGAAGTAGCTGCTGGTCCTACGGTTGCCTGACTAAGGGTTTGACTTTCCAACAAGTACGCCGCAGAAGTATAATATTCACTAAACAATATAGCGTACGCCAACTAGCACGAAAAATGGGGGAAAAAAAAACTCATACAAATATGTACAACCGAATCAAAGGAACAGCAAAACCTCCTAGTGCCGAACGACATAGCCCCTAACAACACAACTCTTCCCCACTGGCTTCACCTAGTACAGCAGCCTGCACAGCTGCTCTTGTCCATTCAGAGAATATGGCTGCACCCACTGCTAAACCCGTTACCACCGCAAAGAACAAGCCGACATTGAATGTCATGGCCACCAACATCAATGCATACGCTCCCGTAACCGTGACAAACTTTGCCACTCCGCGCACAAGGGCCCTCTTGACCCGTTCCGATCTGGATTCATCAATGGCGCTAAGGACGAGTTCGCTTTTGGAGGATGAAGGAAAACCCGAGGATGATCGGCCATAGAGACGTTTGGCTTCGTAGGTTGCAATAAAGGCTTGCCAGGCTTCATAAAAGATGCCAAGGAAAAAGACGGCAAACCATGTTCCAGCGTACTGAGCGCTGGTGCGGGGAACCCATTTTTCAAAGAGAACATAGTCTACGATGCCTATATTTGTGGGTAAAAGGAAACGTGTCAAACAGAGTGGTAAAATCTTTCAACATGTTAAAGCAAAAAACGAACCAGTATGGAAGAACATTTTCATGACGGGGGGATCGTTGTTACCACCGTCTGAGCTCGTTGAACAAAGTGACAAGCCAGGTGTCGCCGCACACATTTGCTTCCAGTCTGCACATTGTCTCATATCAGGCATTGCTTTGCAGAGTAGGGAATATGTTCCGAGCAAATCGCATTGGGCATAACCAGCGGTATCGGATGGAATGGAACATTGTTCACAACCAGGCATGCTCATTTCAGTGCAAATGCTACGAATATTTTGTGTGGCGATTTTACTAGTCGGGATACTGGGCAGTGCGGCCGAGGTCGGTTCTTTGCACTGAGCATTGACTGTTGACGCCATGGTAGTCGAGTTACCGCACATGTTGACAAAAGTCTTGCAGGAGCCCATAGACGGCATGTCTGACGCGCAAATGTCCGCGTACAACGACATTGGTGAGCAATACTGCTGCGGCACTTTGCCAGACGCACACTGTTGTTGGAGGGTGCAACCTGGCATCCCACTCATTTGGTGGCAGAGAGTGTCAACCAGCGACGTCGCATCGCTGTCCGAGAGCCGGAAAGACGCGCAATTTGGGTCTGTAGGTGTTGTCGGGCATGCTGTTTGCGCGAGAGCGAGGGCCAGGAAGGGAAGGATGAGAAGAATGTGTTGCTGCATGGTCTGCAAGGCCAAATGGTGAAAATGACTGGGGGAAAGAGGTCGTTTTGCCAGACGCTGACGGAGGGGCAGGGCAGAAATCCCTCAGCCCTCTCCTTTTAAATCCCCAAGTTTGAAACCTCCAAGGCGCCGCGCCAGAAAAGAGCCAATCAGATTGCGTTATTTTGGCCTCTCCATTCATGAGGTATTTATGCGTGATTCACATCCAATCAATTGGCGTGTTTCATTATTATGTAAGCGATAAGGCTCGTGTGTGTGTGTTGTGTTTGACACTCTGGTGTCCAGCAACCTCCTGCTCGATACGGATGGAGGGGAATAGACATGATGCACACAGAGCCAAACAGCAGATCAGTTACTTAATTGCTATTTATTGGCGAGAGCCACTGGCAACAGGAGCGCAGCTCAAACCAAT
Source organism: Spizellomyces punctatus DAOM BR117 (assembly GCF_000182565.1). Lineage (NCBI taxonomy): Eukaryota > Fungi > Chytridiomycota > Chytridiomycetes > Spizellomycetales > Spizellomycetaceae > Spizellomyces > Spizellomyces punctatus. The sequence continues at coordinate 570,812 of NW_015971545.1, forward strand.
CCGTTTATTGTACGGATCTTCCTTGCTCTTTACTCGCGATGAAAGATGACAAGGATGAGTAAATTGTATGAGCCGCTAAAACGTGCTGTAATCAAAGACAAGGCAGGTGACGTTCTGGCACGGATTTCCCCATTGCACAGTATTGAGGCTTAAAGTGTTGAGAGGAGGGAAGGACGAGAAAGATGCCAGCGTCCGCGCCCTGGAACCATGCACCATATCCCACTAGGAGGAAATGTTAACAGTTCTCCTTGCACGACGCGTGCCTTGGACACGACATCCCCCTGGCGAGGGGAAGGAAGCAACACACAACGCGTCGCGTCAAACGCGATATCCCTGCTGAACGGAAGATCCCCCTGGCGAGGGGAAGCAACACACGACGCGTCGCTTCGACGTGACAGCCCATGGCGCGTAATAAATAGGACGCGAACAGCGACCGCGGATATAAACCCCTTGCAGTTCCAGCCATGGAAAAACGCCCAACTCATCATAGCCGAGGTCTATAAAAGCAGCCCGTCTCTTTCCCCCTTCAGCTTTTCAACCTTTCGCATCTCCTCATTCCTCGGTTTTCGACAGATTGGTTGCATCCGTATGGTTACTCACATTTTAATACTTTTATTGCAATGGAGTAGAGCGCCATCACCGTAAATCAATGGATGTCAAATGGGCTACTGCGGTCAAAACATTGTGACATCTTGATCATTCGGTTCGTGGATATTTGGATGAAATGGATTATTGACGATGCACACTGTACGATTGAGAGAGGCATCCAAATATAATGTGCGCGGAAGCGTCGTATGAGATCGCTTCGATCCTGGAAAGATGTGTTTGGCGCAATGGTAAGTCGATTGTTCCTGAACCGGAGAATGTGGGTCTGGATTATTGTACGTTGGAGAACAGCAACGCAGCTGAGCGATATGTTGCGAAATCGGGCGTGCATTATGCATGACCGCCTGTGTCCCCTGGACTCTGTTTCATGCCAGTCTGTAAATTGCTTGTTGAAGAGCCGGATCATCGAAAGACAGAATAGTGTGTGTTGCGATTACAAGTTTGTACAACGGATGAGACAGAAGAATGGAACTCATGTTGCTGCGTAATCTGCGCCAATCACTACTCTACTACCCTACCTACGCCAACACAGAGATTTCCATGCCATCTTCTCTCTCCTCATCATACTCTAGCTTACCTTTGAAGAGCTCACTCTTTGAAAACTTGCCACTATTGCGGACAAAATCCAAATACTGCTCGCTATTGAATAGGATCACATTATCCGCAACCACAACCCCGCCGCTTTTCAGTAACCCTTTGTCCAATATGGTCTTGAGATCCGGAAGATAGAGAGGCTTGTCATGATCAATGAAGATCAGATCGAATGGAGTGGAAGGGTCAAATTCCAGGAAAGCCTCATCTGACCGTTTGTTGACGAAGATGACCCGTTCGGATAGCCCTGCCTTTGCGACGACCTTGTCCGCTACCAGAGACTGCAGAGGGGAAGGGTCGACCGTGTATAAGCGGCCACCCTCAGGAAGAAGCCGTGCAATGCGAGTTGCAGAATATCCACAGTAGGTCCCAAGCTCGAGTACTCTACGAGGTTGATGCTGTTGAATGACACTATCAAGGTATTCTCCCTTTCGATCGCCTACATGCATCATCCTGAATCTCTGAATATAAGTGGACAATGGACACTGTTTGGCCACGGGAAAATGAATTACAAACCGATTATTGTCCCAGCAGTATTTGTCTATGGTGGCCAAGACAGAGTCAGGATTCGACGCAGTCTTCTGCACAAGATTAAGCAGTTCCAGTTCACGCTTGTAGTCTGCCATTGCTGCGATCGTGATGCGGTTCAGAAAGAGATGGAACAGTGGAACAGTCAAAGTTGTTCGCGCCACAATGATTACTAAACCATATGTCAGCCTTCAGCACTCTTGTTTTCCTTTGAAGCTTCTTTCCTTTAATTGCAGGCGATGCCATGTGCATTCTCGAACATTACCTCCAATTCATTGCGCCAATCTGAACATTGGACATTATGTACACTGTCGTAAACTTACTCGTGGGAGGAGTCTCCTCCCTTGCCACACTCGCAGCGCATGTTTTTAGATGGATACTTACTTTCTAGTCATTGCGCAAGTTCCAGCAGCCTACCAAACCCTTCATACGTATGTATATCACATCATAACTTTCACCTATTATTCTGCCCTGTTCATTCACCTTACAAGTGAACACAATCACCGTCAGCAAGTCTCATGGCATGCTCATCCCAGTCGGCATCCAGTGCTCCCTAGCCATATAGTCTTGAACCACTATCCTGACCATTTCGTGAGGAGTCGTGCTGTAGCTCTGGTGCCTGCATTGATGAGATTCCAATGGATTCAACCTGCTCCAATTCCTCCCCTTGGCCAGCAACACGTGCGATTGACGGTCATGCTTAGTCATGTAATTTGTCCTTTTTTGGCAGTCACCGGAGTTTCAATTGAAAAGCAACCGATGCCGTCGTCTCCCGCGGTCGTCGACGTTGTGAGGGTTTCTTGCTTTGGGGTCCTGCTGCGGGAACGGAGAAGCCGAAGGAGCTATTTGGATTTTTTGCGTTTCAAAAACCAGGACCCTAGTTTGACCTTTGCTGGGGCTTGAAAGCTAAAACCTTTGAACCTGTGCAGACTGTGAAAGGCGACAACGTCGAACGGAAAAAAGATAACACAGTCAGCTCCGTTTGCCGGTGGTGCCAGTGCCTTTTCCAACGCTGCTTCCTTTCTGCTTTGTCGAACAGTTGTGGCTGCGCATCCACAGGCCAATTCTTCGCTGGTACTGCTCAACTTGATCGATAGCCCCCGAAAAAGAGTTGCGGCCCGAACAGTGCGCAGTATTAGCACGTGTGACAAAGTAAAACGTCAACTTGGATACCTTTCAAGGATATTGGCACTGGGTTTGATATGGCGGCGGAATATCTTCCCCATCCACAGGCAAGAGGACAGGTAGACTTGGGGCTATCAAAGCGTCTACATATTCAACAGCCAAAGCGACCACATATCAGCACTGGGAACGACAAGGTAATGTTTGCTGCATACCGCGCGATCGTTGATTTTATGTATCGAATTCTTTTTACATTTTCGTTTTCTGATATACTTTGCGTTTCTGCGTACAGTCCTCTGACATGTTGTCAGCTAGCGATAACCCACAGGGTTTCCGCTCGCTTGATGCACGACCACTTCCCTACGAGGTTCCTCCGATCGGAGTGCACCAAAACGATACGGTTAAACAAAAGACTGTGTCCGTTCAGTCACACCATCCATCGCCACCTGCTTCACCGTCACCAACTACGGCATACCCGGGACCAGCCCTAGACTCTAACCTGCAACTTCCCAGTACTCCTTCGTATGCCAAGAAGGGTAAATCTGCCAACATCAGTAGACCGAACGTTAATATCAACATCACGTACAGCACAAATTACAACCTCAATGTCGGAGGTGGCAGATTCGACTCATTCCTTTCCTCACCGGTCAAAAAGAGCTTCGTAGGCAGTACGCTCACTCGTCTACAGCGACTAGCGACGCCCTCTATCAATCGGGACACTATCAAGTTCTGTCTCTTCTGTAGTCTGTGGTACTCCTCATCAGCGCTCACCAATAACACGGGGAAACAGATTCTAAATCACTTCAAGTATCCTGTGACGCTGACATACATACAATTTGGATTTGTGTCGGGGCTGTGTTGGTTGATGAGTCGAATGGGCGCTGTGGGAGCCATTAAACGACCCAATCGTGGAGTAATCAGTCAAGTACTCCCTCTTGCCATCTTTCAAATTGCTGGCCATATTTTTTCGTCAATGGCTATCTCGAGGGTGCCTGTTAGTTTTGCGCATACCATAAAAGTGAGTAGCATCGGATAAGCCGTTATCCTCTGTGGGATCGCCATTGACAGTTTGGTATTTTGTTACTATCAAGGCACTCTCCCCGCTGTTCACAGTGTTCCTCTACCGTGTAATTTATCAAGTCTTTTACGGCCCCAAAGTGTACCTCTCCTTGCTCCCATTGACACTAGGTGTCATGCTCGTCTGCATGAGCGAGTTGACATTCAATATGGTCGGCTTTCTCTGTGCCTTGATATCAACCCTCATCTTTGTCGTACAAAACATATTCTCCAAAAAGATTTTTACAGAGAACAGCGGAGGCGGGAGCAACAAGCTAGACAAGATCAGTTTGCTGTTTTATTCTTCCGGTCTAGCCTTTCTGCTCATGGGTCCGTTATGGCTTTCTTCGGATGGATGGGGCTTTCTTTTTGGACCGTCGTCGGACCGAAAGGTGGCATCATGGATGAGCCACCGTATACCCATGCTCTTTCTTCTCAACGGAACGACACATTTTGCGCAAAATGTCATCGCTTTCCATCTCCTCTCGCTTGTATCGCCCGTGACCTACAGTGTAGCGAGTCTCATCAAACGTATTTTTGTTATAACCGCCAGTATTATCTGGTTTGCGCAGCCGGTGGATGCGAGACAGGGGGCTGGGATCCTATTGACGTTTTTTGGCCTGTGGGTTTATCAAGGGGCTAAGCGAGAAGTTGGGAAGGGGGAGGAGAAGCTGGTGAAAGTAAGGGAAGTGTTACCCCTTAGTAGGAATGGGAAGAGCTCGATATAGATGTTAGTTTTGTACATTTGGGTTTGCGGATGGGCGTGGCACCAGCTTTCCTTGCCTTCGTATTGTGCATCTTGCTTGTTTTTGGGGACAATAGACACTATTTATGTAGGATGTATTTAAAGCGAGAGACATCTCTCCTGTGCAGGGTAGATTGCAAAGACAGAGAATACATGGACCCTACGACACAACAGAAACACATCACCCAGAGCAGAGATTCAATGGGCTTCCCTATCTGGGATGATTTCAGAGTTTGGCAGCTCATTCTCGCTGAAATTCCTGACTTGTAAAAAACAAAACAAAACTACTACAGTCATCTAATAAAATAGTCTATATATCTTTATCAAATCGATTACAAGTCGTGCACCCATACCACCCACAATCATCCCAAAATAAAGTGAGCACAGTTCAGACTCAAGGAGCCACTACATACAAGTTAGTTTCTTTGGAAAAGGGCAAATTATTCCAATTTTGTAGTCATAATTTCCTGACCAGGATCTGAGATAATAGACATGTCAGATCGTGAAAGCGAGCCAATGTCACCGGTTCCGCTGCTCTCAGTTTCGCTACATGATTGATTTCGGATATGGACCACTTTGAGAGTAGGTCTGGATTGACAAAATGAGAAATAATTGTTACTTACATGCGGTGAATCAAGGTAACAACAAACGACTTACAGTTTCCCCATGCGATATGCCTTTGATACTCTCCACCGCTGCTTCTCCTGCAACCGACTTTTAGCCAGCGTCCCCGCGGCCAAAAATGCTACAGCATCCACCAAAAACCCATGTCTTTCCAAAACCGCGTGGACGATTCTCGGCACCACATTGAACACGTCCGCCTCTCTGATAATCTCTGTCACACAGACTACTCGATTGGGCGCAGGTTGGAACATGACGCTGTACGTGACATTTGTTCAGCTTTTGCACAACGTCGAGGGAGAAGACAACACGTTGAGACATACCATCCACGTTTTGGAATACTCTTGTGACACCCCTCAACCGTGGCTTCAACATCCGGTTGATAAAATCGGTAGCCATTTACAATGATTTCCTCGTGCATGGCTCCAACAACAAACAACACCATTTCGTAAGGCAACCCAGCAAAAACCAAGCTGTCCCACCCGTTGGAGACATAGTCGGTTCCATCGCGGTGGAGGCTTTCCGTTAACGGCGTTTGATCCGAAGTGTCCACAGGAACAGGCCATAGGAATCCTTTGTCGCCAGTTCTGGCAAAAAGGAGTGATGTGTCGAGACCTTCCACACGGGATTGGAACTGAATTTCATTGTGCTGAGGCGTGACTGAAGAAATATCGGCCGTAGCGCTCCCTGCAAAGCATTGGACATTGCCAGGTGAGCACACCCAAATCTCTCCAATCTGATCTGGCGGGCATAGCCTCCGAGTTGCGGGGTCAACAATGGCAACGAGGGTGTTATTGGGTATCTATCAGCAAAAGGTTGAGTCTCGCTTTGACAAAACTGGCGAGAATATCAAACCACACTTACCTTGCCACTATCTTGCAGAATCAGCACGTCTATTTCACGTCCCTCCCCATCCTTGAGAGTCTCCTTCACCTTGCCACTCTCTCCTCGAGTCTCCTTTAGAACCTTTACCCGCCCCTTCGCCAAGTCCTTCATATCCACCCACAGAGTGGTGACTTCCGTCCGCATGTAGCCTCTAGTTGCCACCATAGGATTTACAACAGGAGAATAGACCGTGGCAATAGCTTGGTCTTCCAGACGATTGGCAAGGAAATTTTGATGTATTGCTGTGTCTGCGAACGCTTGTGAGGCTTGCATGCACACTTGGGACCAAGACTTGTTACGGGTTACTTACAAATATCAGGCCTTGTCCGTCCTTCAGTCGTAATCATCAGATTGCGCACGTTATGCAAAGAGAACGAGCGATAATCCACATTTTTCATGCTACCCATAGCATGCTCCAGCATTGGATACGTCGCAAATGCGTCCTTGACTACATGGTATAACGTCAATCAGGGATAATTCAATAAATACCAACGTTTCGACCTTCGATCCTCACCTCTATACTTGTACAGTCCGTCAAACCACACTTGAGGATTCATGAAATATTCAAAAGGTGGCAGGATCAAAACTGGTGACCCAACGTAAACCCCCAATAACATGGAATAAAGGAATCCCAATCCGTTATAGCTGCGCACACAAGAAAGAAGCGGGACATAGCTCGGAGGCTTCTGTGCTATACCGGTGTGTGCGTTTGGAATCGTTGAATGAAGCATATGGCCATGGATCACTTGTAGGCGGCATTGTTGGAGTAATGTGGAATGGCTCAGACCTACACACGTCGATCGCATATCTGGAGTGTAATGAACCAGGATGAGGGCCACTTCTTTTGACGGCTCGGTAGATGAAATTGTTGAGGATGTAGGAGTAATATCCGCAGAAGGCGCACGTGCATAATAGAAGATCGGGTCATCTAAACTCATCATCTTCGTAGTCTTTGGGATCTTGCTCGTATTCACTATGCATGGGAAGGCAATTTTTTTGTCCTTCTCGGCGCCCAAGCCTCTCTGACTTTGTCGTACAGCTCGGATCATACTGACAACTTGCTTTCCTTTCAAGGCTTCCTCCACAGCTCCATTGACCAGAATATTCTTCACCTGAAAGTCATCTATCAACGCGATCAACATGGGAACATCTTCGATGAGCCTTGCGCCGTCCAACGGCGAGAGTGGAATGGGTACGATGCCGGCGTACAGACAGGCGTGCAATGCGTACATGTATTCGTAACCATGGGTGTACATGAGGATAACACGATCCAATGGCTGTAGACCCTTCTTTTGGACGAGCCAAGTGGCGAGTGAGTGAACCTTCATGGAAAACTTCTGGAACGTAGGTCCCTTGCTATCGCGACCGCGATGATCTAACAGCGTAATTGCAGGTTCATTAGGGAAGGCCTCAGCTCGCCATGCAAACAGATGACTCAGCGTTGGGAATTCTGTGAGATCTTTGGACGTTTTGTCGTCAAGTAGTGGAACATCTGCCATGCCACCCACAACCTGGCCGACATTTTGATGTTGATATCGGCGGAAATCACCATCGCTCGCAGGATCGTAAAAAGATATGGTGCTAATGACCTCCGGTTCGACGTTAATGTGCATATCCACTACATTCAGGTGTCCAGCCAGGAAGGCCGCCTTGCACACGTCAACATCGAGAGGAACAAGTTTCCGCTTATCCATCACAATCGCTGGCAGCGTTTTGGAAGCTCGCGCCAGGGTGTTCAGCGCCTCATCGTTCGCCTGGCTGACAGTGACCACCCCAGATGTGTATCCATAAAATGTTGTCTGCATCTGAGTTCCTGTATTTTTATCTGGTTTTGATCGCGGCAATGACCCTGCATGACAGGTGCCAACGCAGTATGTTCGCAGCCCATGATGCGTGTTGAGTATTCGAGCAATATCCTGTCCCATAGCTCCAGGCGATGATGCAGGTCGGGATGATTCTAGAAGGACGACTGGAAGGTGCTCTCCATGAATCGAGACTGTGAAAATAGTGCTTAAAGGAGAGAAGGTTGGTAAACCACCTTGTGTTGTGCAAGACAAGTAAGACCGCCAACCTACCAGCAATCAATGCCAGCGACATTCGCCAAAATGGTCTCCACCAATTCAGTTGCAAAATGGGCGTCAAGTTCCTCGCCAGTTCCTTTGCTTCTAGTAATGCTGGGTCTCCGTTCCATTGGTGATGTTCCCTGCAGCTTTCTCTGTAAAAGTCGATCCCGTCGAATCCCAGCAATGAATAATCGTGGAGTTTTGACGCCAGGAACCGCATTTCCGTCGATGATGAAGCCTAGCAACCCTGTCTGGATGAAGTCTTGGTTTTCAAGAGTTTCTATGCGGAAGAAAGGTACAGATAAATCACTATGGACGCTGGCTGATGACGGTGTCCGGCGATGGGATGGCTGAGAACCCAAAGGATCATTTTTCACATAAATCGTTGGATGTGCGTGAAATATCTGGTCACTCAATTTCGGTAACGCCCAAAAGGATTGGGGGAGGGATTCAGGTGCGCTGACCCACACTTCACCAAGTACATTGGGAGGCTGCAGGGATTTGGTTTCCGGATCAACAATGGCCACAGATGCTACCCACCAAATTCATAAATCAGTAACACGCTCTAAGATAGCAGTTGCCCGGAAACACATTCACCTTCTGGTATGATATATCCAACATCCGTCATCCTGACAGTACCAGGAACTTTAGCCTTGGCATCCGTTTTCCCGTCTCCCACATACCCAACAATCTCCACCCGATTATCTTTGAACGCTTCCGAGTCGATCCATATGTCGACTCTGTCTTCCACCCCACCACCAGAGCCTCGCTCACGCATCCCGAGCAGCATGCCACCAAATTCATCCAAAGTTAACAAGGGAGAAATCGCACAACTATGTCGTAATCCGTATTGCTGGAGAATGCGGAAAATGTCATCTTGGAAGGAGGCATGAGGGACAGGGGTATTTATGAACAATGTATGAAGCAGGGATAGATCGGGGGGACTCTTCTTGTTGGGTGGGAATGGTAGGGAGGAGAGAACGTCCACCATGCCTGGGTTATCAATGAGCGCAACCGTCGCTATTTGACACCACCAGATGCAATCAATGGCATGGCCACCTGAAAAACACAAACAGACCGCATGCAGCACATACCTTTATGTCTGGTTGCAGCCATGATCCAAGCTCCAGATACACTTAATCCCGCTTCCGACACTAAAACTGTATGTACACCTGAATAAATCCCAAAAAACGCTGCAACCAACAATCCAGCTTGTTGCCTAGGCTCCAAAGAGGTAAAGAAGACATCCCCAGCTCCAAAGCCATTCGCTCCTGTAAATTGATGGCATTGGCTAAGAATCGCTCGATGGCCGACTACAATCCCCTTGAGTTCTCCTACGGCATTTTTAGTGTACTCAACATAAGCCACTTCGGCACTGTTGACGGTCACCGCTTGATCTGCGCCTTTCTTTTTGATTGATGTGCCGAATTCATTCGTTTTCCACCAGTCGATGCGCGGAAGGTTGGCGGTTCGGTGTACATGAAACTCGCGAGTAAGGGTTTTCACCTGAGAATCAGTAGTTAATGCCAAGTTGATTTGGCAGTTATCGCTGATAAAAGTTGAGGCAGAAAGTGAGTATATGCAGACTACTTTGTCGTCGCGATGGAACGGTATACGAAACAATGAACTTACAGTATGAATACGATCTCGGTCAGCTCATCATCCACATGGGTAGAACTGGTCACAATTGGCACAGCAACCATGCCAGCATACAAGCATCCATAAAATGCGACCAGAAACTCCAAGACTTCGGTTCGCCGATAAAGTAACGCAACGTTATCTCCTCGTTTGAGTGTGGATTTTTCCTTGATCACTTGCGCAACTTTCTCAGCACGCGCATTTAGCTTTTCGTAGGTAATCGAAATTGAGTCGCGTCCCTTGTGATCCAAAACCGTGAATGCAACGTTCTTGGGAGTCTTTTGGGAGCGGTAGCGGAGGATGGCCGCAATCGTCGGGAATGTATCTAGTAACGTTCCTGCCTGATCCAGCACAGGATTCTGACTTTCTCGGTAGCGGGTAGGTAGCGCCTGTCTACTCAAAAACGCAGCCGCACGTTCATAGTCCCGTTCGAGAGTTCTTACATTGGTATGTGGAACTGGCGAAGGCAATTGCTGTGCAATACGAAGCGTACCCCGCCAACCAGGTTGGAAGACCAATGGTGGTACGACGGGCAACATGCCAACCGGTGATGGTGGCAGGTAAATTTGAGGAGGAGACTGTTGAATGCTGTGGGGATGAAGTTGTTGTTCATAATGTCTCGTGTAAGCCAGTCGGGATTCAGGGTGCGCCCAATCAGGTTCCCCTGCATAGTACTCATCAGAGTGATATTCTCCAACCGAGCCTTCTCTCGACAAATTTTGCGGAGTATGAAATGCAGAGTTGGGCGCTGTGTTGGTGAGCTCTCCACTAATATCCGACATTGAGCTATGTCTTGAATGCGGGGCAGAGTGTTCGGGGGATAGGACTGGTGAGCTTCCGGCACTATGAGAGCGCTGATGGATAGAAGGTATCGGCAGGCATTGCGCGGGAGCCCCGTGCATGGGCTGATAGAATGACGGCGGTAAGTGGTATTGGGGATGTGGGGGTCCATGGTGGGCGTATGCGGGACGTGCAGGATAGACTGCTGTGGGTAGTCCATTCGACGGTAATAGCGCCTCTGTCGGTGAACTGTATTTTCTGTAGATGCTTTGAGGTCGCTGCCCAAACGCATGGGAGTCAGATGGAGAGAACGCTGGTGGAGGGGGAAACGCAAAACCTCGAGGTGGACCAGCCACCGGGGAGGAGCCGCGTAGATGCATGACAGGGTGCATTCCAATATGCGTCGAACTTCTCCCTAGCATGATATGCTGGCTGCCGTCATAAGCAGGAGCGCTTCTTGGCGAGTGACTAGCATCCTGGGTCCAAGATCGGGGTATGGTCGGCCCATTCGGAATGCGTATTGATGGTGGTGATGGCGCTTTTCCTTCTGCACTCCGCTGGCCCGTAACGGCAATAGCATCTTCCCCAGCCATCCCCACAGACTGCATCACATCCTTGTTATTGTTCGCCACTTCCTCCCCGATCGGTGAGCCTGCCTCCGACGTCGATTCAAAAGTCGGACTGACACTATGCTCCTCTGATATATACATGCTCGCCAGATCATCTGTTACAGCATCAGGTTCATCCTCCCATTCACCCTCGGCGACATTATGTATTCGTGTCGTCGTATCCGATTGCCTCGGTGAAACGGCCGTCGGTGCTGTCTTCAAAAATATGACTAAAATTAACAAATAACAAGTGCAACACTCAACAACCTGACTTACCATATAAGTCTCCAAAAGCTTTTGCCGCTTCTTCTCAAACCCTTTCTGTGTAATATCTCCTTCGGCAAGCTCATTCTCCAAATTCCTCAATTCTGTGACAACATGTTCGGGCAGTCCATTCAAGTCAGTTGGTAGCAGTGAAGACATTATGATAGTGAATGTACATAGGGGTTACTGGAGGCGCACGTATGGTCTTCCGGGACAGGCTAATGACTCGTTTGCGAACAGAAAAGCATGGGAGTATTTTGCATTGGGATGGAATAAGGACAAAGGTCATGTGCACGGCATCACGTCAATGTCAGCAGTATCATCTCGAGTGAACAATGCATACGTACCTTGTACACTGGTACACACTACTGGGCAAATAAAAATGAATAACAGATGAAGGGCCTGTCAAGCTGGGTCAACGTCTGGCGGGGGTTCGGCTGTTCAGCGCTAAGATCCAAATTGGCGCCTCCGACGCGACGTCAGCAATTTGTTTATCTTGAAAACGATCAACGTGCGCGGTCCATCCCATCAACGAGAAGGCAGGGCTATGAAACGGTAGTATAAAATGACATGAAAGGAATTGCAATACTTTATTACATGCAAAAATGTGCGCTCAGGGCAACGTCAAAGGAATACAACAAATAGAGAAAAACACAGATTGGTAAGATATACAAGCATACAATTCCCAAATTTCAATCAACAAATGATTCAAAATGACGCCAACAGCGCATCCCAATATCGTCTCAGGCACACCTCTCAACGTCCATATCAAGTAGGGAACCGCCATCACAGCTTTGTTCTCCGTTTCTTGGCTTCGTGACGCGCACCATCATCGCTATCATCTTGTAAAGTGTCCGAGCTTTCCTCGGCTAGTCACGCCCCACTCGCAAATATCTTTTTGACGGCTTCCTTTTGCGCCGGTGTCACAACCGCCGGATACCGTACGTTGACCTTTACAATCAGGTCGCCCTTCTTGCCCGGTATTTTGCTGATCGGCATCCCTTCACCGCGTACTACAATCTCGTCGCCGGGTTTAGTGGGTGTACTACCTTGCGCTCCGCTGACCTCCACAGCGTGGCCATCAAGGTGCGGGACACGTCGAGTAAACCCAGCAATCGACTCCCATAGTTCCACGTCCACCTCGATGCGGAGGTTGTCACCGTCGCGTTTGATCCGTGGGTGTGGCTTCTCGACAATGACAAATTCAATGTCTTGTGCGCTGCCATCTGGGAGCTCGTCTCCTTCGTTGGCAAACTTGATCTTTGTACCAGGTTTCCATCCGGGCTTGATCTGAATCGTAAGGACCTTTTCGCTTGATGTTCCATCCAAATGTCGGCGGGTAACTTTAAGTCTCTTGGTCGTGCCCGTGTACAAATCTTCGAGTGATACTGGGAGCTGCCGTTGCACTGATGCTGGTTGGCGAGCCTTGGCCCTCGCTCCCGGCCGTGCACCTCGTCCAGCCCCAAAAAAGCCGCCAGGCATTGAGGGACCACCGTCATCGTCGGTATCCATAAAGTCGCCGCCGCCCATTCCAAATGGACTCGCCCCGCCAAAGAATTGGCGGAAGATATCGTCTGCTGAAGATGGAGTGAAGGGTCGGAACCCGCCAGCACCACCACCACCACCAGGACCGCCGCCCGCAGTGTTAAAGACAAATGTTCTCCCACCAGCACCTCCGCCAGGGAATCCACCACCGAATCCAGCAAATCCTGGGAAACCACCAGCAAACCCTCCGGCTCCAGCCGGCCCGCCCTCTGGCATACCACCCTTCAAACCCTCCTCTCCAAACTGATCATATATTGTTCTTTTCTGTTTATCGCTCAAAACCTCGTATGCCTCGCTGATCTCTTTAAATTTTTTGTCGGCTAGCTCCTTGTTGTCGGGGTTCCTGTCTGGATGCCATTTCAGCGCCGCCTTCCGGTATGCTTTCTTCAAGGTATCTTCGTCAGCGTCCTTGGACACTCCCAGAATTGAGTAGTAGTCTTTTCCGCCCATTCCTTGGTTGGTGCGTACTGGCATATCGATAACGGGTTGAATAGGGAGTTTTTGCGTCGAATGCAAGTTTCGTTTGACAAGAACGAATGCGAATGCAGACTAAATGTAGTGATATATACCTTTTATTCAAGAGCTTGCTGTAAGGTCTGTAGCCTGTTATAAGTGTATGTTGAAGGCAAATGGAATCTTTTAAGGTGTCAAAGTGCGTGGGGCAAAACAGTGCGTTTTGGAGCTCAGCGTCAAGAGACCCACCCGGAAGCTGCTGGGAGGGGCATGACGTCCGCGCACCGCGTCGAATTCCCGCAGGTGCGAGATGCTTCTACTAGGTTCTATTATCGATTTTCACACTTTTTGAGATATTCTTTTTATTATGGACTTTTTGCACATTCCACTTGAATAGACCCATTCCTTTCCATACCCCAGTATGCCTATAGAATGAATATCTGTCGTGTGCCGTCCTTTCGCTGTGCTTAAATGGTCGCTTGTATCAACGATGCAAAAGGGCAAAATACGGGAACTTTTACGTCATTTACATAGCCGTCAGTGCACTCATCGGAACATGAAAATGATAGATCAGTCCTTAGTAGTAATGAAATATTATAGATATTTTTTTGTACACTATGTATAGGGACGTAAAAGGGAGTATAAGGAGCTAAATACAAGAAGGTGAGCAGAATCAAAAGACTAAATTATGAGGATCTCGTACGCTAGGATTATCAATGAGGCTCTTCCTTTGTCTCCAAATCCCTTCCACGTCAACTTCCAAGGAACCCTACAATCCTCTCAAACACTCTTCCAACAAACTCTTGCTCCAAATGCAGATGGTGTCCACCTGGAACCACTGCAGTTGAGAGATGCTTGAATGCTTGCAGCCTTGTAACATATTTCGGCGTCTCAAAGTTGAACAAGCCACTTTTCTCGCCAATCATTACAAAAACAGGGCACTCGATCGCTGAAAAAAACTGATGGATGGCGGATTCTGCGCAATGCAGGTATGCCCAGAGTGTGAGACGAGGATCGGTGCGCCAAACATATCGGAGCTCCCCTTCGATTACGCAGGAGGATGAGGATCCAGAGTCCGCGCGCGGGAGTACTGGCTCGAGGCCTCGTTCGCACAGCAAACGAGCAGCCTCCAAACTGACTTTGGTAAATCCCCTTGTTCGGGCCCGAGCAGCGTCCTCAAAACTATCATAGACTCTTGTCGCTTTACCCCACTTGTTCATCTCTCGTCGTCGGCGAATAAAAGCGGCCATTTCACGAGGTTCAGTGTCCTTGAATTGGATCGCGGTCCCGATAGACTCGACCATGACCAGACGCTGAACACGAGAGGTAAAGGTAGCAGCAAACGCTGCGCCGATATGGCCGCCAGTGGAATGACCAATGAGAGTAAACGTTTCCCATTCAAGGTCGTCTACCACACCGAGTATATCGTCAATCTAGATGCAAATATTCAGGTAAGTGATTCAAGCTCACTTGCGGGCATTTGCATTTGCCGTGTGTTTGACATGCTGGAACGTACCATATCCCACAGATAATACCCTCCTTGTGGTTGCCGATGATCAGAGAGTCCATGGCCGGCCAGGTCAAGGCAAACTACATACGCTCCAGATTCTGCGAGCATAGGAGCCAATATATCGAAACTGCTCGCATTGTCCAACTAGAGCAAATAAAAAAACGCGTGAGTTAAAGGACAATTGCACCTTCACAAGGTTCGAGCTTACCCAGCCATGCAGTGCCAATATGCATCGTGGTCCACCCTTTTCATTGTCCATTGGCGTTCCCCATATTTTTGCTCGCAATGTCACCTCACTGGGTACAACAAACGATCGCTCCTCGCATCTGACTCGTTCATTTGCTGATCGCACTCTAGCTGTGGGCAGTTCGATGCCTTGAGGAATCGTTGACTCGAATCTGTTTTTTCCGAGCAATGCGACATCGGTGTTTGTCATCTTTTCCGAGCGGCCGTCGATGGACACATAGGCTGTGGTATAACTAGGTATGGCGGACTCTTGTTCGTGGGTTGTGGGCGCGTGCTCCGATGCGACCGTCTTTGATTGTGGCAAGTCTTGTGGTTGTGCTGCGGGTGCTGCGGGTGATGGTGTGGGCAGACTTGCTATAGTTCCTCTTGGGTGTGGTGTATATTGGATTCCAGCCAAAATACAGTGGCCAACAGGCGAGTGATGATGAGGTCCGTTATTGTGCTGATGTTGCACGCATAGAGAAGTACCGTGCAGTGGCAACATGTAGCAAGCGTAAGGAGAGGTGGCATGGGGGGCGTGCGGCGGAGAATGGTCGTCGACTTTACGTTTTAGCCGACAAATACCCTCCTTGCATCCGATATGGCACATTGACGGAAGAAGGAAAGAGCCTGGAACTCCCAAGCCGGTCATGGTGGCTTCAGAGACGTTGAAACGATAAAACACTAGCGAACAACTGGAGTGGGAATGAGCAAAAACAGCTGTCGCAATCTCGTCAAGCAAACTGCCACTTACCAATTCTCTTTCCTCGTCAAACACTTTTCAAAACAAATACGTAGTCAACCCCGAATGAGACAGAGGGGACAATGTATTGCGTATATATGTGACCGATGCCGTTGGCGGAATGCAAGTTGACCCGTTGAGAAAAGCCCGTAGGAAAATAAAAAGATACAAAACGCGCGGCCGGTAGAAATTCCAAACCACCGCGAAAGAAGACAATAAAAGGAATCGAGGAAGGTGGGGATAAAAATTGGGTCAATCGGCCATCGCCTTTCTTTTATCCGTATTTATTTTCTTCCTTTTGTATGTCACTTTGGTCAATACTGTTATCAATTGATAATGAACAAACGATGCGAAGTTGGATGGGAGTTGACTTTTACAAGGTGAACGGATATAAAATCATCCGCCATCTAACAATGGCAACTGTCATATCCCCCCACAATGTGTGTGTGTAAAAGTGGTCATATTCATGTGTGCTAAGTTGGGGAAATCGCAAACCAGGAAGAAATCACTTACATTCCGACTTGGAACGGAATGCTTTCAATTCGTTTCATATTTGGTCTTTTGGTCATCCATTCAACTCAATCACATGCCATTTTGTCGTCGTTTTGTTCGGGTGAAATACTATCCATTGCATATAATAATAAATATTTCCATGGCGTGTCCCCCCATGGGACCCGCGGTAGTGGACGATAATGGACAGCACGATTGTATCTCAAATTGGCGCTGCCGTTGGACATGTCCAGGTCACAACCATCCAGACGAGTTTCAGGCTCAGGGCATGGACTCTCCTGGCAGGACGCCAACGTCGCATAAATGCCAAGCAAAAGGACCGGGGCCGTAGGGTGAAAGAGGCCGATGCCCAGCCCAGCAGGAGCCGTAAGGCGAAGAGTGACGTCGGGGGACCATGTGGAAGTTTTATTTTCCCTCGACTTTTGTCGGTAAAACTCTTCGTTTTCAATAATCACGTGTATACCAATCACGTGATGCGAATGACAATCCAACGCAGCGAGTGCAAGAGTGTGTGGAAGATTGGGTCATTTCAATCCGCACAGGCTTGTTTCTCAGGACAGACATTGCAAGGCAACAATGACAATGATGCGGAGTCCCAATGGTGTGAAAACCAAGAAGCAGGTTGTGGGGAGTCATCTGACATACTACTAGGACGGCTTGATGAACTGCTTAAAGAATGACGTTGATCAATTCTTTAACGCACTAAACTATTTGACAATTAATTTTACGACAAGCACTGCTCACTTGTTGACTCGGACGTTCCAGAGAGCTTCGAGCGACGGCGCTACTACCGGCAATTTTTTGGATCTTCAAATTAAAGTTTTAAACTCTCGGCAAAATTTTCCCTTTCAAAACTGTGCCACGTGCGGCTGTGCGCAGCATGCTCCGATGGCTTCAAGATTTTGGGTTCCACCTATCTGTGCTGGATTGAGTTTTCGACTTGCTAGACTTGCTTTTTGACATCTTCCCAACTTGGTTCCAGTTGGCTTATTCTTCTGATGCTGTTGCTTGATCAGGATGGGTACAAAGGAATTGGGAAACAAACTACTTTGGGCATCACGTTGAATGCGCAGAGTTCGACTGTCGTTGACGATTGGTAGCCACTAATAGTGTAACTGTTTTCTTGCCACTTACTTATTCTTGACTGGTTATTTTGGAAATTCTCACACTCTCAAAAGATGTGCAGCGGGTAAGATGACCCACCTTGCTGTCCTCAACAACTGCCAAGCCCTCCGAGCCATTGCCGTCGCTCAACTCCTTGGGCGATTTCCAACCAAACGGATCATGTCCGCCACCATGTTTCTGATTGCACTGCTCTCGGCTCCGATGGTGGTACTAGAGGCTTCAACAAGAGGGATCACAACACAAACCGGTGTGTACCTGCGAAACGTCCAAAGAAATGTGAGTTGACCATACAGGACCTGGCCCATTCCATCATCGTCCCGTCCTTTCTGATTCAAGGTCTCAGTCGAGGCTAAATTGACTCGATTTGCAAAGCTGTTCCGGAAAGGTGTATCAAAGCTCAGAAAGATGGATTCGACCGTCTACCTGTGCCGGGAATCTGCAGGAACAGTAAGGGCACTCAATGGTCGCACGCTGCTGGGATGGCCTGAGGTCAATGGATCATTCCTTTTACCACTACCATTGACACATTTACAGGGCTACTGATCTGATATGTGGTCCTCCTTGTCCAGCATTTATCGAAAAGTTGGATCAGACACTACTATTGGACCCGCCGCAGATGGCGTTATAACTCGGCGAAACAATTGGCTCATCACCACAGTCCGGTTCATCCCAGTGTTCTTCCATTTTGTGGCCGTCGATTTGTGGAGGGTGTCATCTTTCTGGTGGACGCCAAGAGGAAGTTATACAAGTGATTTGCAATGTATTGTCACTGTCGGATGAAACTTTGGCCAACTATTGGGTAAGAGCCTGGTGGCCATTTCCTCTTTTTATTTAATCAATCGGTTCCCGCAGGTGCTGTTGTGGTGCTCGTCCTAGGAAAGATAATCAAAAATTCCAACCCGTGGGTCCGTCGTGACGCCTTGGCGCTCAAGCTCTCCTCTGTGTCTTCCCGCTTGCAAACGGATCGACCAATACTGTGAGCTGGGCGTAGACCCTGGCGGCCATCATGGGCATTATTAGTTTAGGGCGGGCATCGGGAGATGTCTCATTGGCGCTTAGATTCAATCCACAGTAGGCAAAATGTTCCAATTCGGGCGGCGTGACATTGTCTTTGGACATGTGTCATGGCGTTCCTGCATGTTACCAACAATTGTCAACATGGCATATCTCTCTCCCATTCTGGAAACGTACTTTATCAACCCAGCGGACAAGCATGAAGCATGCATTATACTTTGTCTATGGAGTGACAATTCTCTGCGGAGTAGGCTTGCTTTCCACATGCATTCCACTACTTGCAAACACCTGCTGATGAAAATTCAGACCATGATGTCATGGACGTGCAGAAGAGCGAGAAGGAGATAAGAAAAAATGCTAGTGAGGCGGAGGCAATCCGTGGTCCAATTGAACCGATGCTGCCACGCATATGGTTAAAACTGAAGATCGCCCAACCATTTCCACCATCCGCGCACGCAAATCGCGCCACACACACCCTAGAGATATCCTAGTACGAGTTTGTCTTTTGCCATACAATCTGTCAGCCGCTCACACATGGGCTGCGTCGCAAAAACTGCCTGCGGGTTTTCCGTCCTAAACGGCGGGTTTCGCACGTTTTGAAAGTTGGCCTGCAGGAAAACGAGCTGCAAATGAAGTAAAAGGCACGTGGCTTTAGGACATTTTGGTTAAAACTATAAAATTTAGGTTACAAGTAAGCGAGGCTTTCATCGTGGCTCAATTTCCCGTTCGCCTTCTCCCTTCCGCCTGCCATTGTTTTTATCCGCGGCAATCGGAAGCAAAAGCCAAGAGCACATGCAGGAATCGTGGTGGTTTGGGCTATCTTCCCTTTTGCAGTTTCTTACTGCATGATTTGAGAAGCATGGCGGGCCAAGAAGAATTTCCCGCCGCTCATAGACTGGAAATTCCTAATTGCGGCGTGTGGGCAGATGAAGGCCAGTAGGCAGATTTCCCGACGTCCCCCGCCCCACCAGGAGGGATTTAAGATGAATGGGGGCCCAACGGAGCTCCTTTAAACCCCCCTCTTTGCGATTCTTGTTCCTGTCGGATAGTTTGGTGTGCCAGCAGCTTTCAGTCTGGTCTTTGGGCCATGATCTGCAAGCATCACCTTTATGTGTGCTAATTGCTTGCCCCGGCACCGATTATCCTCACCTTCGGTTCAACATCATTTGAGAAGATTGTCTAGCCAACTAAATATTCCCCAGTCATGATCAGCACGTCCTTTTTATCTTCCTTTTCGAGCGTCAGTCCTGAACAGTATGTAGCGCGGAAAATAGTGTCACTCAGCGCTCGTCTTCGTATTCTGCGGGAGCGAACCATAAACTTCCAACAGCGTCACACCAGAAGAAGGTTTAAAGGACTGAGTCGCGAAAGGAGCAAAGCCGGTCGGGACCGCGTTACGGTCATTCATGAGAAGGGCAAGAGTTATAATGATTATAATGGGGACTGCGATCTCCCTCCCCCTCTGCCACCAAAGGATGATGTCGCTCCTTTGCCATCATGGGTGGTGATACCTGTTCCGCTCTCCTCTACGCTCGTTCAAGAAGCGGTCGGTGAAACTAGTGGATCTGTCGGACCGGCTCCTGTACTTGACGAGACGGCCCATTGCGAGAGTGAAGCCTGCCCATCGACACCCAATCTTCCAACTCCCTCACTTGAACTCCAGCATGATACCGACCTTAGCCCACGTTCGATCGATCATATTGTAACCGAGATAGATGAAAGTACCGCTGCCAAAGCAGCGGAGCATAATCCGGCGCAGGATGTGGAGACCGTGACGATATCGAGCGCCGTTAACGCAATCGCAATACTGTCTGACCACAATGCGGCTAAGGTCGTGGACTCCTACCCGACGCATGTGTCAGTCAAGACGCTTGTACAAAAGTTTTCTTTGTCGTCTTCTACTACTGTGGATAACATGCCATCCCGTGTACCGCCAGCGGACAGCGTTCTGACCGGCATTGACACGCGGTCTGAGGATGAATGTCCGCTCCCTGTAGTCGAGACAGTCTCCGTCCCAGCGTCAATTGAAATGTACCACGCGGACGTGACGTTGGCGCAAAATACACAGTCTGAATCAACGGTCGTGACTCCTCTAGAAGCCGCAGTCCCGCAAGAGGTGCTGCCTTCTGTCACTCATGTGCCGCCTTTACAAACAGTGGAGGATAATTCATCCATCGATTTCGGCGTTGCATCCAACAGTAAAGCGACAAATCTTGAAGACCATGACGTCGACGCTGGTTTGAGCAGTGCGGAAAGTCCGGAATCAAACATTTCAATGTCTTTTCTCCAGTCCGGGAATGATGAAGTTCCACGACACCCTGCTCTCGCGACACACGTCGATGGCTCCAACAACCATGTTGAAGAGCTGTCGCTTTCCCTTCCCAACGCCACCAAAAACGTCTCCACTTCACCTACACCTGATGTTCAGTCACGTCCACGCAGTCCTGCAGGGCAGATAGCACCAGGAGAAATTGAACCCATTCCTGTCTCCTCTCCGGAGGACTCAAACCCTCTGGTGAAACCACAAAATGACAATGTAACATCGGAAGGAGCACACTCAAGTCTGCCACAAGAAGCCATCAAGCCATCTCGGCCGCACCCAGACTCTGGCATTGCTCTGACCGATACAGCCTCTTTAGACACAATGGCCAGAGTTGACTGGGAGGATGATAGGTATTCTCGACCGTCTTTTGCTCAATTTGCTGGCATTTTCAATGGGAAATTTGCCGTGCGGTCGAAATCTCAAACCTCCCAGGGCAGCAGCGCTGAAGAACATGGGTCACCAAAGACTGCCTTGGGTGAGGGCCAGCTTGGCTTAAAATCTAATGAGAAGATCAACAAAATGATCTCTGAAGGGAGCAAACTACCTCGACGGTCTCTACAACTTGCGACCAGAGTGTTCTCTGAAAAAATTCCCGACCTTGCCAACATGCGATCTCGTTCATCCGATACGGTCCCCAGCCAACGCCCACTGGACGACAGAGTTATAGAGAGGGTGAGAAGGTCGAAGACATCGCTACATACCTTGTTGAAGAGTGCTATGGACGCTTCAAAAGCTGCTGGGTCTATTACACGCAGAAAAGAAGCTGGTATAATCGTTCCAGAGACGAAGAAACAGGACATGATGAACCAAACGCATCACAATGAGGATTCTGTGGTTAAAGACGATTCATGTTCGTTTGTTGTCCAAAACACGACGGAAGCGGGTACGGTCTCCAAAGCACCTCCCAGTAACGACGCTCAAACGGCCAACGGATATCCGTCTGAAGCCTCAGATGGTCTGACACTGACACCAAAACGCCCTAATTCGACGTTGCGTCGAAGTACAAGGTCCATCTCCGAGATCGCGGTATCGGACATCCAAGTACGGGAATCCAACAACGAGTTGGAAGGTTGCACTATGGTCGTGGAAACGGCGGCGCCCGATACATACGCAGTGGACGAAATGACGTGTGATAGCATTGAAAATGATATTACCCCCGTGCAGGCTTGTACTGCAGATGCCTCGATCACCGTGGAGGCGCCAGCCGACAACGTTCAGGATGTGCCAGAATTGGACAATTCACAACCTTCCATACCGTCAACGAATTGTGTCGCACACATAGATGACGATGTCGATCATATTTCCCCTGTGGTTATGATGGATGGCTGTGAAGAGCAGGCGAATGACGTTGACGACACGAAGGCACCTCGACCCGAAGATGACAATACAGAGAACAATAAGATCCCTGCATTGCAACTGCTTGCTTCCGACAAGACCTCACCCAGTGAGGTTACGCACCGCCCAGGGTCAAGTTGTGCCCGATGCGCAGAGAAAGAGATATCGGCCACGGCCAATCTGGATGCGACTCGCCAAAAGCGAAAGCGTAACCGATTTTCGCGGCAATCATTGAACAGTCTCCTGACGCACCTGACCGACGCATTTGCCAAACGTGATGAGAAAGTAAAGCTTGATCCACAGACGCCAGAAGCGCTGCCTTCTGACACCCATGACCGTGAGAACACTACGCCAGCGATGCAACCGCCGTCGATACAGGAGGCGACAACGTTACCGGTTAGCATATCAGAAAAGGATACTCAAGAACTGGCAAGCCGCAGACCAGAAGACATCATTCCACCCAAGCATGCAGACGATTGCACTCTGGAGAAATTCGACAAGGCCACCGAAGCGCACACGAACGCCATTGCAGAATCAACCATGGTTGCCGCTAACATCCAAACCGTGGCCACGATGGTGCTGTCTTCGATGAGTGAGACAAAGAGTATGCCTGAAGCGGTGCCTGCCTTAGCTGCTGAGGTGAATCCTACCGCACAACCAGTCAATTCAGCAGCACTAGACTCGACACTGTCCATCTTGGAAACTCTCAGCAGACAAGTGACTGTTTTGCAACAAACTGTTGAAGAGCTGGCGGCTGCTAGAGCTCCTTCACGGGTATCATATCAGGGCAGTGAAAGATCGCATTCAATTCCTCCGCCGCCGCCGTCCATATCCGACGCACCCAGGAAATCAATCTGGCACCAACAGCGTTCTCAGAAGACAAACATGATAGACAGACTTCGGCGGTCAGTTGTGCGTCTCGGTTCCAATGTAGGAAAGGAAAAGTCTGAACCTGAAGCGAAACCTGTCGTTGAATCAACTCGGGTGGATGCACCCCGGGGTTCCTTTCAAGGTGGAACCGAAGGCGAACCTGCCGTTCAATCAACTCTGGTGGATGCACCGCGGGGCTCCTTTCAAGGTGGAACTGAAGCGAAACCTGTCGTTCAGTCAACTTTAGTGGATGCACCTCGGGGTTCCTTTCAAAGTGAAACTGAAGCGAAACGGGTCATTCATTCAACTCTAGTGGATGCACCTCGGGGTTCCTTTCAAAGTGAAACTGAAGCGAAGCCTGTCATTCAGTCACCTCTGGTGAATGCACCGCGGGGTTCCTTTCAAGGCATATGCGTCAAAATCGACGAAGGACGGTTGACTGATGAGATTTTCATTGAACGTAAATTAGCTGATGAATACAACTTCAATGGAGTGGACGACATAGTTCAGCCTTTATCAGAATTTTTACCAGAGAAAGAAACGGTTGAGCTATCCATTTCTGATTCACAACCGGCTACCAGCTTCGAAGTGAGCAACATGCCTGACAATCTTGTAACGCCCTCGCAGCATGAGCCTTTGCCGGAAGAGGCGGATGATTGCAGCATTTTCCCCACGGATTCCCAACCAATGCAGACATCAGTCATCGGCCCACCTGAGCAAAAACGATCATCCCTACCAAGAATGGCTTCGGCGCTTCTTAGACGCAAGCCGACTAAATTTTCGGGCAAGCAATTAAAGTTGCCTCAACAAGCCCTCGAAACCATCGATCAGCAGGTGGTAGTAATCCCAACTCCTTTACCTGCATCCCCCCAGCTAGAATACCCGCCTGCGGACTTTGTCAGCTCCCGTCAGCTTTCGAAACCAGGAACATCTTCCATACGCTTGTTCACTAAGAAGGTGCCATCATCCACAGGACGGCGCGATTGTAATCGTAGTCGATCTGTCGACGACCTTACATGGAGAAGTCGTCTTACGGACCTGTTTGCCAAAGAACGTGATCCAATTTTGAAGGCAGTGGACCAGGCGTGGATGAATATGACTATCGAGGATGAAGGACCTGACGTGGAAACGTCAAGGGTTCTGAGACGCGCACGAAGCGAGGAATATGGCAGGCTGCCTTCTCATTCCACACGAATGAAGACGCGAAAGAATACTCCCCAGCTGAGGAAAAGCGTTCAGGCTCCCTCAGCGGTACGATCAGATGCCAAACCTCTACCAGATCGCCCAAGCGAGCCACCAGATGAATATTCCGATAGAAAAGGAAAAGCTCTCACTGCTGAACCGGATTCATTCATTCCGTCTTCACAGGCAGAAGTGCCCGCCGGAGCCCATTCCTATCGCCGCGATCTTCGAGCATTATACTCGGTGGACTATTGTCCTGCAGCTCCGAGCAAAGGAGTACCAGCTGGCACTGTAATTTCGCTTCCCGGGGTCTACTTTGGCGAAAATATGTGAACATCCTACACTAGAACGAATTAACGCACATTTTACGTAAATAGAACTACTATAGTTTGTATTAGATGAAATTCATGTGAAAGATTTTATTCAATATACCTGCCGCGTACTAAGTTTCAGCAAACGTATTCTGCTAGTAGTATCCTACAGAACTAATGCTATATTCCCTCACGAGGTCGATCCAAGTCATCTGGCCCAAAACTGTCAGGTAGTAGATCTTTCAATTTATACTTTCGAAAGCTGCCATCCGGTTTAAAATTGTACACCTTAACGCAAGCATGAGCTATCGAGGAATTCTCAGGAGGGATCTAGTGGCTACGCACCAAGAGTTCCTTGCCCCACTCAACCATAAACTGTCTGCATATCCCGCACGGAGATATATATGCGTCTGTATCCCTTTTGCAGATGTCAGGCGTGCACATAGGATTCGGTGATCAAAGCGAAAATGGACAAACGTTACGTCGTTACTCCAACTGCGATAAACCTGTTGTCACCGTCGCTCTAAAACGGCCGCTCAATGTCACAATAACGAACTTGGATGCTCTTCCATAAATCCTACATACCACAGCTTTGAGAAACGCAGTCTGCTCCGCGCATCTTGTTGCCCCTATGAATCTGAACGTATCAGGTTCCTTCCGCAGCTGTAACGCCAAGAATCGGCTCCCGCTCACCATAGGAGGCGCTTTCCACGTTGCACCCTGAAATCATACTCCAATTAACACGACCGTTGAAACCAGAGTGAATTAGAATACATACCCAACCAGATATTGCCTGACTTCGCCAATACAGCAGCGCCGACGCGGAACTTGCTATAAGGCGAATACGATCTTGTCTTTGCTAATATGGGTCAAAGCTCGTTCGCATGAAAGTTTACTGGAATATGATTCACGGAAGTACCTACCAACACTCGCTAATTCAAACAGCCTCTTCTCAAGATCTTGTGTGAGCTCACCTGCGCGTTCGAGTTCTTGAAATGTCACCTCTGCTCTTCGTTATGCCCTTTCACATACCGCTTTCCAGAACCTTTTTGAGTACGTCTGTAGGTACTCGAGCATTCGGAGACGATATCGCTTGCACTGACATATTCGCAGTAATTCCGCGCGCGTGGCAATAAATGGACGATTGTAAATGCAGCACTTCCCTTCAGGGTTGAGCCACACTTCTCGGAGTTGGGTGATGATGTCCGCATTTTGTCTGGACGCGTTTCCGTGCTCAGACCTTTGTCCAGCATTTGGAGATCACCAGCTCACATTTTGTAGATCCCGTCCCGGGGAAATGCCTATTGTCACATAGGAACACTCTTGAGACTTGGAACTCAAGTTGTTAAAGGGTCCCTTTACAATATCGCTTCTATGGCCTCTTCGGATATCGTTCCAACTATCCCCATTCGGGTCATTCTTCGTGTATGTTCGACTCGGCAATTTGCTGTCACTTTGTTTTCTAAGATATCTAGCATCATACTTTTAGGTTCGTCCAATAGAAAGTGAAACCGCACTTTCCGTTGACCCCCCCTCTAGTTTAACTCTCCGTACCCCCGCGCTCCGAACCTTTTCCTACGATGCTGTTTATGACTCCACTGTGGGCCAAGAGGACGTTTGGGACGGGGTGCGGGGGGCCGTGGAAGGGGTGTTGGACGGAATAAATGGAACCATTTTGGCTTAGTAAGTCTCTCGACATCGGGTCCCATATACTTGGGATCGGTTGCATAACTTCATATACAAGTGGGCAGACAAGTAGCGGGAAAACGTTTACGATGGGATCGGATCACACTGGTAGCGTGGGAAATGAGAGAAAGGGTATCATACCAAGGGCTGTTGAGTGGATATTTGATCGAGTTGAGGTATATTAGAACTGCCAGTGCGCGCATGTAGATATGACTCTAAAGTCGTGAAACGTAGGAGAGAAAGCGCACGGATGCAATGGTCAACTACGCAGTCAGAGTTTCATTTCTAGAGATATACCAGGAACAGGTACGTATTTTTCTAGTTGATGTTTTAGAATCAGTGGTTAATCCGGGCGCTTTTGATCCTGTATTGCGGATCACCGTATCCAGATCCGTGACCTTCTCATGCCATCCAGTGATCCAAAAGATCTATCTATTCGAAAAGATAAACATGGCGTCACAATAGTTAGTGGGCTATCACAAGTCATTGTATCAACGGCGGAAGAAGCGCTGGGGTAATTTGCGGTAATTCTCCAGTTAAGGCTCAATACTAAGGAAAAAACAGGCTTTTAGAGTCGGGCGCCATCGAGCGTACTACAGGAGACACGCAAATGCATCTCAAATCTAGCCGCTCCCACGCTATATTTATGCTGATGGTTGAGCAGCTGGCACCGGATGGCGCAGCCCTGCGGGTATCAAAACTCTGCCTTGTAGATCTAGCTGGTAGGGAACCCATTCCTCAGGCTTTTACTTCTGATGGTCATCTTACGACAAGTCAATTACTTCTTGTGATAGGGTCAGAAAGACTGAAGCGTACTGGAGCAGCGGGTATACGGTTCAAAGAATCTGTCAAGGTAAAACGGAGTGGCCCCACATCCCTCCTTTTATACATTGATAAACCCCCATCACTCCAATAGATCAACACTGGTCTCCTTGCCCTTGGAAACGTAATTAGTAGGTTGGGTGACGGGAGTCCGATCAAAGACAGACACGTACCGTACCGTGAATCAAAGCTAACAAGGTCAATGAGAAGCGGGAAAGTGTTGGTGATTGGAGACTTAACCCTTTCTTCATGCTAGGCTGCTACAGGATTCACTTGGTGGAAATGCCAAGGTTCGTTTGTTTCCCGCTCGGGTTAAAATGGTTTTCGAGGACTGTACTCACTCTATTCGGTAATCCTGCAGACGGTGATGATTGCGTGCGTTAGGTAAATAGTGGCAATACCGCTCTTCGTCTTAAACGCGCCCACTCGCATGTTTCTACACCATATCTTACATGGTTGCTAATATACCATTTCCTTTTGCACATTTTAGTCCGGCGGTTGAAGATGTGGACGAAACTCTAAATACACTCAAGTTGGTACCTCACCAATAGGAACTTCCGGATTCAGTTCCCTTATTGGCTTGTTCCTCAATTTAGATATGCCCATCGCGCGCGGAAAATCCAAAACAAACCAATCATCAATGTCATTGACCATCAGGCAGTTAAAATGGTCTCCATGCAAGAGAGAATCGACTTGCTTGAAGGGCGTCTGAAGGGATTCAAAGAGGCAAAACCGGAGGATGTTCTCGTAGATGATGACGAAGACGATACGGACGGAGAGTGGATGAAAGGATTTGTCGAAGAGCTGAGAGTACGCACCTCCAAAGCAAATCGTAAGCACTGGTCTGGTGCAAAAGACCATCTTCCGTGTAGTTAATTATATCTTTCTCTGTATCAGGCGCTCTTAAGGAACTGGAAATAGTTACTCGGGAAAGAGATGCATTAGCTGAGCGCATCACAGAGTTAGAGGACCATCTTCGCGTAAGCATAACCATGACACCTACATCGCAGAATGGGCTTCATGCTTGGACGGATTGTAGGATGAGTATTCCGAACTACAAGCAAGCCATCAGGAAGAATTAGACGATCTTCTTCAGGAACGCGAGGTTCTAAATCAACGTGTGGCAGAATTGGAGACAGAGACGCAGGTGAATACGCGCCACGTCCGCCACAATTATACTCTTGAGATCCTTACCCGCCCGCTCCACAGAATCTAAGGACGGAGAAAAATGAGGTCGTTCGCGATGCCGGCTTACTTGTAGATGTGGTGGTGGGGATCCTAAGTGGCCAAAATGTTCAAGTTGGGGACGGTGTCAAAGGCGTAGTCAAAAGATGGAGGCCAGATTCGGGGTATGTCCGTATTTTTATGGCATTAGGCGGAATATCCATGACTGCAACGCTGTCTAATACTGGCCGCATCTTCAAAGGATTTGTTTGGAGAGATTCGATAAGCCCAACGATGCGGAGAATGCACAGTTCGCTGGTACCGACGTTCCCTGGCCAGGCTCCCTGATGCCGCTGAGTCAAAGTAACCCTGAGGTACGCTCAACGTATTTTGAGTCTCTCGATTCGCCGGCATCGATTACATTAACCGCTACTGAAAAGACGCCAGATATAACCATCTCACGCCCGTCATCTGCCGGATCTGGATCTGGCCGAGGGTATCAAAGGCGAAGAATTCGGAAAGTAAGGTATGGGATCCTTTGTACCTAACCAGTTCTGATACACCGTGGCTTATTGCTTTTGCTACGACAGTATGCCAGATCCTGCCAATGCCGCGCTCATCGATCGCCAGCACGCGGCTATCAGACGGCTAGAAGACGAGTTGTTTGATAGTGAGGCGGAGGTAAAACGATTAAGAGGTTGCTTGGACGAGCTACGGGAAGAAAAAGGACGAATAATTGAGAGAATGGAAAGGTGGGTAGAGTTTAACGATCCAGGCACGTTGAGATATATGCTGGAAACTAATACATGCTCAAAAGAGTTAATTCTGAAGTCATCATGGAAAACGATGCCTTACATGCTGAAGTTGAACGGTTGCGGAGATCGCGGGACCATGCTTCAGTTCCAAACGAGGATCATCCTCCCGATGACGCTAAGATAACTGATGTTCCAGGCGAAGCTGACCGCTCCCCGGATGAAACCGTGAATGACGAGAGCATCCAAAAGGCTAGTAGACGCTGGCCCCTAGACCCAGAAAAGCTGATGGATGAGATATGGGTCGAGAACGAACGATTAAGCAGAGAGCTGGACATGGACGACCAGACCGAGTCTGACGCCTTCATGAACGAAGGCTCAGATGCTGACGAGGTTCGCTTTGTTATTGTCCACGCTGGTCCTCATTCGGACAATAACGTTTGTAACGATATATCTGCAGGACGACCGCACGGAAATCGGCGACGAAGAAGACGTCCCTCAGTCGAAAAACAACACTGTATATGACGCTGAGAACGAAGGATCGGATATGTTCCCTGTACACACAAGGTGAGCTAGCAAATGTGAGATCAAGTAGGTCAATTTAAAGTAAAGTTTCGTTCACCGTCCCCAGCGAGAATCACTCGTTCCCTCCTGTTCCCGATGCTCAGATCGCAGAGGCAGCACCCGTTCCACAAGCTCAAACCCAGCTCCTACGAGAGCTAGAAGTTGCGAATAAAGCTAGAGTGGAGGTAGCAAGAGACTTGACGAAAGCTCATAAGCAGTGGGTATCTTGTTTGCGTCGGGTATCCGGTTGAGTATTGGATCTCATCCGCTGCAACAGAGCTGAGCGTCTACGTCATCACCATGCGGAACGGATCCAGAAACTTGAACGTGAACTCGATCACGCAAGATCGGAGATCACAAAGACCCGATATGAAGTTGGAGAGAAAGAAGCTGCGAAAGAAAAGCTGAAGGACGATTACGAACGAAAAGTTAAACAGTTGGAAACTCAGGTAGGGACCCTGCATCTTCATTGTGACGATGCAGGTCAGCTCATATAAAATGTTGTCTTTAGGTTTCCAAACTAAAAGCCAAGCAGAAAGACTGGGAGAAGCTTAGCAAAGAAAAAGAGTTTGCGGATCGCAAAGCGCAAGATTTAAGGGAAGAAGTGACCAAATTAGGACACCAAATTGCTGCATTGAAAAAGAAGATTAAGGAAGGTGAGAACTCATCTCGAAGTTTGCGTTGCTGCACCTTATGCATGACTGGCCCTGATTCACGTTATTCCAGAATCAGAAAAGGCAACTGAATTAGATTCTCGGCGTGCGAAAGAAGTTGCATCTTTGAAGAAACAACATGAAGAAGATAACCGAAAGATCAGGCAATTGGATCAGCAAAATGAGGTTTTACGAAAGAAACTAGATCGGAAAACGGAAGAGATGTCGGCGTTGAAGGGACGGAAGGATGGCAGAGCAAAGAGTGCCGGTCCAGAATTGCCGGAGAGG
Organism: Spizellomyces punctatus DAOM BR117; assembly: GCF_000182565.1. Lineage (NCBI taxonomy): Eukaryota > Fungi > Chytridiomycota > Chytridiomycetes > Spizellomycetales > Spizellomycetaceae > Spizellomyces > Spizellomyces punctatus. The sequence continues at coordinate 601,393 of NW_015971545.1, forward strand.
TAAGTTCAAGGACTTTATATGATTGTCGCTGGTGCGAGAGTATCGTGGTGCCAACATTGCGACTTCTTCCTTCAAAGACGGTCGAAGGCCGCTGATACACGCCACGAGAAGGCCGAGGAAACTGTATTATCTCAGGATGCTGTTGAGCCACTGGAAGTCAATGCGGAACATATCGTGGAGATTGAGCGGTCATTGCAGGCGCGAGCAAAAGAAATGGAGGTAATTTAAATTTTAGATCATCTATCGTCACAAGCTTTGTATTGAGTTGTCGGGTAGAATTTTAAGCAATATCATGCCATCAGCACACAGCTTCGAGAGCTGAGACTCGCTGTAGGTGGTCTCGACAGAGAGCTGGAGGAGGGGGAGCTAATTTTGGAGGACCTGAGCCCAGAAGTAAGTGAAGCCAATCAAGCACTATCGTGTGTACTATCATTGACAGGCGTAGGATGAGATGCGACAGGCCGTCGAAGAGCGTGTGGAAGAAATTAGACAAGAAAGGGACGAGTTGGCAGGGCAATTGGAGGACCTTAAACGGGAAAAGAAGAGTGCAGAAGGTATGGGCCTGTGTCCGCCACTCACATCGATTAGACATCATTGGAACTTACTATGATCTTCATACGCAGCGTTACTAAACACGGATGAGTCAAAAGACGAACAGGTACCTGATGATATCGACTACAAAGCGCTAGTAAGGGAGTTTGGAAACAGAACGGAGATTGTAGAGCTCTGTGAAGATCTGGTAAGGACCAACTTCTTCTGATTTTTACAGTGGAGCCTGCGTTCATAAATGACGAATTGCACGATAGAAATCTGCGACGCTGCCTGAAGCTCGGTCTCTGGTGATCAATTGCCTCCGTGAGCTGTCACGGCTGCAGAATCTCGTGGACGAAGGAAACACTGAAATGGGCAATGGTCGAACCGAGAGTCAAGTGCGTATCATATTAACTAGCCTTGCTTTCGATAGCCAGCTTTTAAGATGGATTATTTTTTCATTTCCACAGAGAAATCGTCCTGTGCGGGACATTGAGACGCAAACAGACAGGTTAGTGTTACCTAGTGAAACGCATTTCTCTTTACTCATTGCCTAAAGATAGTCCGTTCTGCAGCTCCATCAACGCGCAAGACGCTGAGAAGCTCGCCCATGATTTGGCAAATTACCGAAAAACAAATAAAGACCTCCGAAATAAACTGAAAGAGGTCGTTGCAGTAAATCACAAACTCGCTGCGGCATTAGAAAAAGAGAGAAGGGACAGAAGACAGGGGTGAGATTGATGATTTCTCCTGATGCACACAGCTTCGACACTAACGCGAACTCGGTGGGCAGAGGTGACGAGCAAGGTTTTCGGATAAGCGCTAATGTACGACCACCGCAAAATGTGAACGCAGTGTAAAGCATGCAACGAAGAAGACCAGTTCACCAGTATTAAATTATATTTTTATCTGTACAAAATAAGAGTGTGATTGTACAAAGTCCCAGGCAGTTTTCTAAAAGTACTTCGTGACGTCCTCCAGCATTAATGCGTGGCCTTAAGACACCACGTCAAATATACCAGCGCACTGCATTGGCGCACGAATTTGAGTTAATATCGCAGTAGCCCACATTAGATCTGGAGTGCCAGCACGTTTGTACAAATCTATGCATTGTCGGCTAAGTGGCGTTGAAGGATTACATTACGTTCATAGAGAGCTCGCACGCAATTGAGTAAACCTGCAGCTAACATTGGAGCGCTAGAGATCCTGAAGCTGTCGAGATCACGACATCCGTCCGACAGCTCGCGGTTCGAATACATTCTAGCATTAAATGCGGTTAACAATGAAATTCCCCGATTCACAATGTGTCATCAGAATCAAAATGTCCGCTTTCGTTAGCTTTCGCTCCGCTCGTCCATCAAAGTTATCCAAGAATTAACAATGTCGGCAGCGTTTGCAACGCCGGGTAACCGAACAATCATCATTGGCGTCGATAGTATAACCAAGCACGGCATCCAATCGTCACCGGTTCTCGCATGGTCTCTCCGCCAGTTCCTTGTGCCCGGGGACTCTATTACCGTTGTGCACGCGTCAAAGCAGCTTGACTCTAGTGCAGCAGGGCATTCAGGATACACCAATGTCATGACCCCAGAAATGCTTAAAACATTAGAGAGGGACGTTGAGTCAGTTGTGAGGGAAATGTGCAGAAACTTTTTTGCGGCTGCTAAGGAAGAGATTAAAGTCAAGGCGTCCGTTGTGAAGGGTGACCCAAGAGAGGTCATCAAGGGTTTGGCGAACGATATCAATGCAACAGCGGTTATCGTAGGTCGGCGTGGAAGTGTTGGGGCCGTCAAAAGGTGGGTAGCATGCATCATTTCAATCCCGTCTTCCTTCTTGCTGACTTGACGCTGCTTCCCCTGAAGGGTCCTCCTAGGAAGTGTATCCGATTATCTCGCTCGCGAATTGAACTCGACAGTCATAATTGTAAAAGGAGAATAGTCGACTACATAGATGGTGTGATAATAATTGGGGTTTTCGCTGGGGAGAACAGCATATTTGATTTTGTGGAGCGGAAGTCCTCGTTTCGCACTGGTGTCAATATGGATAACAATATGATGTTGAGTTTGTATGTGTGAACAATATGGAACGCTTAAGTGAACTTCGGGTAAGCTGGGCTGCTGGGGTAAGCTTTTTTTACCTACATCTACAGTGTTGACGAAATGAACAAATGAATTTACAAAGTTTGCCATCCGCCTCTATCATAGCTCTGCTCAATCTTTCTCGCCACATAGCTGGGTACGCCATGAGCTAACCACAGCTTACGGATTTCGTCGTACCGTCGCTGGTTGAGATATTGTGGACGTCCGCGCCTAAGAATTAAATAGCCATGTCAGCAACCTGTATGCTGACACTGTGATGCAATCTAGCCAAAAAGATCATATCATTACCGTAGCCCAAGGTCAACCTCCCCATGTGCGTCCAAGTATGGAGGATTGATGAAAAAGCCATTGTCACAGTGCAACAGCAGGACGACGCATTTTTTGATGATGAAGTAAATACCGATGCCACCGCCGCATCTAAGGATATATGTATAAACTACAGTATAGGGCAAAATAAGAAGAGGCAAATGAACACTTACATCCTGGCATGTGTATTACACTCGCCCCGGTCATCTTCTTGACAGCAGAAGCTTTGGCTACACACAAACAGCCCACATATTAGGCACAGAGCGGGATCAGAGGGAACTTGACTGCACTTGCGACACACACGGCGCAGGCTCTCTTCAAACAAGGTGTCAAGGCGGTATGGAAGTGAGACAAGTTCACGGATTGCGGGATCAGGTAGAAGAAGTATCCGGGAATCATAGTTCGGCTGAGACATATTATCGCGATGGCTTGGCCCGAAGGACGGATCACCAAATAGTGATGGATGTGGAGGGCCGCCGAACAGATCATCGTCAAAGTGCGTTACATGCGTGCACCATCCCGCTATGAGTCGGTTTAAAAATCCGTCATTGATTGTCCTTCTCGAACAGAGCTCCCACAAAGATGGCAGATGAAGAAATCTTCTCAGGCGTTCGAACTCTTCCTCCTCTTCTCCTGTTGTAACATCGCTCATTTCGTCCTCGGCATCAGGTGGCACAATGCCAAATCTCGCCCAAATTGTAATCACCAGGAATCGCAAAAATACTAGGGCGATTCTGCGTACGATGCCAGCTACCATCCCCATGTTAAGTCTGGCCATAACGGCATCCCTTATGTCTCCACGCATTTTTAAATTCTCACAAATCCAATGAACAAACATCCGCATCTCAATCTCTTCGTCCGATTCAGATTGTCCTTCATCCCTCCCTCTCCGGCCCAAGTCTGCCACGTCCGCCCATTTCTCACCTCGCATCCCTACACTTTCCACAATTCCGCTGATGGCCTTCACCACTTTGGCCACAAAAAAGATTCCACACCACTTAAATACATCCTCCATCTCACAAGTTCCGAAAGCTGGGAGAGTGGTAAAGCACAGTTGACTAAAAGCGTTCTGGAGATCAGCGAGTAAGAATGGCGCCAAGTCACCATCTTCCATTTTCACCAGATCTGACGCATCACAAGGGATCTCCACAAACCCGTAAAACACGTCTCGGACAAGATCCGCTCCACGCTCCCGTACCCTCGCTTCCATATCTTCAGCTTGAATTACCAAATTTGTGTAGGTTAGAATACACTCGCTAAAGACTCTCAGCAGCGTCAAGGAGTGTGGACTCATTGCATCGATAACACCTATTCGCGGTTGACCGTTTGGTGGACGCTGTTCCACTTTAGAAACAACACCGCGGCTCCCTATCTCCAATGCGGAAACCGTGTATGCGAATGCATCCCACATGACATCGAGTCCTTGCATTTGAGGTTCTGCATTTTCGATCTCGATGTCTAGCTGATGATCCATTTGCCGAAGTACACGGAGGAATCGCACGAAAACAGGTCGGAAGTCGTTCAAATTTGCCGAATGCGCGACATATGTAGAATGGTCCCCGCCTATGTCCCGCCGGTTTCGTGGAAGCGAGTCCGCTATGAACGGAGAGACAGTCTGGCGAAATCTTTGAGCAATTCCTCCTGGTTCTAATGCATGGAGAAGCGCTTCGTCGGATTCCTCCGGAGTTGTGGTCGACATGCTCATGTTGCTCGATGTATACTCCATTTCATCCGTATTATCTATGTCCATCGCCTTTCGCTTCGTTCCTGCTACAATTGATTCCCTTACCCTCCGCGCAAATTGACCAAGCTTTGAACTGTCCCACCAGCCTTGCAACCCGTCCAGCGCACCGGACCCGTTATGAGCACTCTCAACGCGCACCCAATTGATTTTTTCTTTCCTTGCGGTCCACAGTACAGGAACAAGGCAATTTCCTAAGCTTTTACATAGCGGACACATATACTCATGGCGATCCAATTGCTCCGGGTGATTTCGTGTTGGTTGTGCCGTTTGACGCGCTTGCACAGATGCATAATACTGCTGGAAGCAGTTTACATGCATTACATGACCACAGGTCGAAATGTGCAAACCGGGTGAGAATATATCGTGGGAGATGGGATACCCAGAGAGCAGAGGACGTAATGACGACGCCATCCCGGGGGAGGTGCTCGATGGCGACCCTGCGGCCACATTGATTGACGACGATTGGGGTGACTGTTTACTTGGGGAGGATGTTCCCGATGTGGGTCGACTCCATGCTACATCTAACGAAGACTGCGTCCTCAGCACACCGGCGACACATTCTGTATCACCGAAGTCAATGTGCCGTTGAATTTGACTAGGTTGTACGAGACCCAGTAAACCATAGGTGTCCGTGCCTTTGTCCGTGTCTTCCTGGCAGAAGATACACGGTCCAGATGGGAACTTCCAGGATCTATCGACGGACCACTCCTGCTTGCCACCTTGGACCCACAAATCATCACCAGTGTCCCAGTCACCGGTGCCTTCATCATTTTCGTTTTCCGCCTCCTCCATCTCATCGCCATATGTCTCCATGAAGCTTTTCTGAGCTTGTGCAAATTGTGCCATAATTGCAGCTTGCCGCGCTTTTGCCGCAGCTTTGGCGGCCACCTTTTTGCGTTCGCGCTCGTCACTGGCGCTGGCAGTATCAGAAACTGGGGTCCCTGCACGTTCGTTTATGGCATGTTGGCGATATTCAGCAATGACACCTCGCGTAAGCTCGCTCCCTAATTCTTCGAAACTTCGCAGTAGCCATCTCAGCCGGGCAGTGTGCTCTTTGATTTCTTCTTCAGTAACCCGATCCATTATGTGCAACAGGAATTGTAGCAAGGTCATCTGCTTAGCTTCTCTGCTTTCTCCTGACCGTGTACCGATAGGGACACTTATTTGCACTTCGGTAACAAGATCGATGAACCGAGGCAGCTGCATGTCGGCACTGCCGGTTCCCCTCTCCATTCTCTCCACCTGTACTCCCAGCATCAACAATCGAATTGCTTCAGCTACCAGTGTCGCACTCTTAACCCCAGCCACATCGATGACTTTATCGTCCGGTCGCCCTAATGTGTTCCACAGCGCGAAAAACAGAACTCGAACAAAAGCTTCGCCTTTTACCAAGTTTCCAAGAGCCTGATGCCCGGTAGTTATAGGTATTGGTTGCAAGCGAGGTGGTCGGATATAGTCCTCCTCCGCCAGTGGACCGCGCTGTGGACGTTTCCCGGCTCGTTTTGTTAAAAGCTCCTCCATCTCTTCGCGTTGGTTGCGGGTGTAATGCCAGAACCACGGATCGACCTCTTCATAATACTCTGGCTTCAGTTCATATGTTCCATGGTCACTCATCCCTTCTGGAAACGTGAAATCCGACAGTTCGGCGAGGACATCATCGAACGACTTCCCATGTGGACTCTCCGGCGCGCTATCTACTAGGCGTTCGGGTATACGCTTTTGAAGTTCAGAATAAGCAAGACCTTGAGGCTGGACAGCAAGATGATGTATAATCTCTCGTCTCATCTCCTGCTCTAGTGAATGGGCACAGATTCTACTCCGCTCTGTCAACAAGACGATCAAGAGGTGCAAGAGATCCTCAGCAAGATTGGTGAGCTGCCCAGGTTCCAATGCTGTGAGAGCTGCTGCCTCCCGTACGCGACCTTGGAACCATGAGACAAGATCAAACCGATCCAAAACCGACGTGATGAACATGTCCGGCCCAACCAAAATCGAAAAGACTTGAAGGAGATACAAATCCTGGTCATACGATTCTCGAAGCGTGTTTTCACGATAATGCAGGGCCTGGGAACGAATATTGAACCCATTACGAACCCATATTCCAGCACGAATCTGTGCAAGTAGCACCGTTACTCGCAAGGGAAAGTCCATTATCCTGCAAACACGCTTCAGGTCGACTCCCGAGGCTGGCGCTGGGTGTTCGCTGGTTGACGCGCCTACACTCTTCAATAATGGAACTATTTTCGTCTCATCGAAGAGGTGATACAATGCCTTCGCAGCAAGTTCCGCGTTTCCAATCTCCTGGAGCACCCTGGGAACGTGAGCGAGGAGTTGCGCTAAGAACCAATGTAGGGGGTGGTGAAAAGATATAGGCTGCGAAGCAACCCTAAAAAAGGGAACTCTGAAAGGTTTGCCTGGAACGACTTCAACCAAATGCAATCCATCTTTTCCAGGTATTCGTCGGTCGTGGTTAACTCCAAGTCCCGCAGCTTGTCCTTGTTGCAAGAGGACTTTTTTAATCTCATCCATTTGCTCCATCTCGCACCACACAGTCAACACAGCAAGAGTGGATGCTGTCGCAGTCTGAAGCTCACTATAATCCCTTGGCGAGTTCCCAGTTGGTCCCAGGCAATCAGCAGCAAACTTGATTTGTCGTCCAACTTGCAAACTAAGGTTGAAAGCATGCACCCAATGTTCGTCCTCATATTCCACGTGCTGTCTCGTATAACGTTGTTGTGGATGCATGCCTTGCCAGACCCGACATATATCGAGGAAGCCGCGCACAATGTCGGGATTTCCGCGAAATACACTGTCTTTTGCTCGATGAGTCGTTAGGAGGTACCGAATGTCTTGAAAAAGATGCCAATAGCGTCTATTCCTTGCGGCCTCTGATTCACATCTGAGCTTAGGATAGTGCGGGCGGATATCGTAACGGGCCAGCCGTACCGATCCGTTAAAGTCTTTCAAAGAATACTGGGATGGAAGGACATCAGAGAGGTAAAATGCTTTGAGTATCAGAAACTGGGTTGAGAGCAGATTGGTATGTGTTGCCAGATATTGTGCTATGGTGGGTACGGTGAAGAGTTGCACAGAAAAGTTTATGATAGAAAGCTCGTACTCCCGGTCGTGGAATAGATAGGAATTGGCGATCCGCAGGTAATTGCGGGCGAATCGGAATCCTTAAGAATAAAGATGAGATTGTGGAAACGGAGTTTCTTAAAGGTCCTAAACTCACCCATGACTCTCTTGTACTCGTCCCCACTCACAATCATAGTTCCTATATACAATTCACGTAAGGAATTTCGAGCCTCTTTCCATAATTTTACATCGGCTAAAAGAAGGTGGTCGATCCTCAATCGTTGCCCTTCTTGGCTCCGCGCCAAATATCGTCGTGCTTCGACTTGAGCATCCCGCCTCTCGTTATTTATATTGTCATTCATCGCATGTGCCTCCTCCGCAGGATCCAGAATAGCAACATCATCCTCCTCTTCTGAAAGAGTTGGTGAAATCATACGCCCAGTGAATCGGACTTTGATTTGTCTTCGATTTGCACACATTTCTTCACAGATTAGACGTCGGACCATTGCATCAATAGGCTCGTAAGTCACATCAGTCATCCGTCTCACTCCCACTACCTGCTTCGGCAAGTTCTTCAGCCATCCAATCAACACCCCCACTACTTCCTCCCGAAAGGTCTCTCTGGCGGATCGGATCGATACAGTCAGCCCAATCTGTGATATGATGCGCGCTATACTCAGCAGGCGCGGCAATTGTGAAGATACTTTGACCACTTGCCGCCCCTTCAATTTGCAAGGGTGAGTATCAGATATCTGGCATTTCAATTCATAACATCGCCTTACATGGAAGTCTACCGCTTCCGCAACCCCTTTAGCCTCATCATCGTCCACACGAACAGCTTCCATAACTTGATCAATGACTTCTTGAAAGGAGTGCGTTTCATCGTTCCATAGGACACAGGCAAACTTAAGCTGAGGTTGGCCTAAGCCATCTGGAGTTGATTGCTCTTGCGTTTCGGGTGGGTTTGCTTCTTCAATTGCTTCGGTCGATGCTGGCAGAGTTAGGTCGACTGGTGCCTCCATCAAAGTGTCAAGAATGAAATCGAAGACCGTGGCAATGGTGGACCGTATTGGTGCTATGACTTCCTATTGGGAATCAACGATACGTCTCAATTACTGCGTATCAGAGGAGGTTTTGCAGAGTCATACCTCAGGTACTTGAGTATAGGAAGGTGCTATATCTGCTACATTGTGCTGGTCAGAGGGAGAAAGTGATGATACAGACGGGTGCAAATAATGGTAGGTGCAATTGATGGGCACCCTCCACGCTTCTGGATCCCCACAGTCACAGCAACCTCCGGTACCCGACGCAATTGAAAACGACGTGTCGTGTCCCTCGTGATTAGTCGCATGAAAGCAGCGAGAGCAGAATACACAAGTCTCGTCTAAGGCGCAGTTTCTAATCCAAGAGTTGCAGGTTCAGCAATCTTGCGCATACCGCCTGGTATATAACAAGCGAGCTTCAACCGAGGAACTAACCTGCATCGATATACGGCTTCGCCCCTCTTAAATACATGCCCACAAGCTTTCCCTCTCTGTGACTCTTGATATTCTGGTGGTAAACTCGCAGTTGCATTTGCACCAATGATCTCCGTAATTGAAGGCTCGACCGCTACTCTCGACGTCACAGCCGCCCCCGTTTCCGTCTCTTGAAACACACCCGGTATTGACGAAGTCCCAAAGAGGAGTTCCGGTGAGCCATTAGTCCCCGCACATATTCTCTTGTTCAGCGACAGTACGATCTCTTCCGCAACGTCATCGGGTAAGGGGAGGTCGTAGGTATGGCGGAACGGCGACTCATGGAGATAGGCATATAGTTGATCATCAAAGTAGGGGAGATCGGAAAGTATCGAAGGAGGCGGAATGTAGACTGGTTGCGGATTGTGATGTTGCATTCGGTGTATGTAGTCGTAAGGCGGGCGTTTGAACTAGAGCCCTATTATATTCATGAAATTAGAGATCATTGGCCCAGACCACAGAGCAGGCGGCCATAAATATCACAAAAAAATATCATTGCAAACCTGTCGAACAAAGCCAATGAGAAGGTTGATTGTGTGAAAGGTCCTCCTGGGCATGGGCTATTCCTGCCTTCGCAAGTGTGAAATCGCAGCTCCCAGAGCAATTTACGCCCTTGACTCACCAAGTCATGTGAAGCATGACTAAATGCTTATGTAAGCACATGAAGTCCTCTAGTCCTTTGTTTATTTCTAACTGTCATGGTTGTCGTTCGCCACGCACCGGATTAGCAGTTGCTGCAGTAGAATTTAGTATGCCCAGCAAGTATGCTCTAATGATGATTCCGTGCACTGCTTAAATATCCACATTCTGTCCAACAGTGTCCGATCTGGCTTCACCATTAAAGAACGCCCCGTCGAAACAGCCGATACTCAGCACCTCCCAGATCACAACATGGCTGACGCATTTGACAAGTCGTTCATATGCGGCCCGTCAACGAGAAGCTGCATCACAAATCCTGGCTTTTCTGCGGTCGCCTCTCAACCCACCCATCGCCGAAACGTCCTTTGAAATAGGCAAGGCGGAAACCCTAAAAATCATGCTCCTTCTGCGTTCAGGCATGCATCACGTCGACGTAAAAGAGGCCACTCTTCTTTTACTGGCCACCATCATTCGTGGTTCTTCTCCCGCAACAGCGGCAAGGACAGCGGCGCTGCTCGCCGCTGGTGCGTACAGCAAGATCATATCAATTGCCGCAGATACACGCGACGGCCCAGATCCGCAAATTGCTGGGTTACGATTCTTCTCAGAATATTTGAATGAGGGCGGCGAGACAGCTGCTCGAAAATTCTGCGGATATGCTGAAGGTGATGCCGGCTCGGTCACTGGCATGGACATATGCATTCGATCTCTACAAGCGGAGGGGGGGAACGTTCGACTTCAGTATTGGGCTGGAGAGTGTTTGAAGAAAGCCGCTATCTGTACGGATATGCGACCCCTAATGTTAGATGCGGGCATTCTGAAACCTCTGGCTACATATATGAAGTTGATCTGCTCTGACGGCTCTTCAGTTCTCCAGCAGAGTTTGCTTGATTATCACACTTTGCTCTTCGAAAGCGTCGCTTGTCTCCTGAAACTGATAACCACCCACTCTGAAGAGGCAAAATTGGTAAGATGATTGCAACACTGCTTTTCAGTATTGGACAACTTTAATCTTGATGAAATAGCTGTTGGTCTCGGAAGGGGTCATCCCATCTATTGTATGGTTGCTACGACAAGAGGGGCGCAACAGCCAAAAGTTGGAGGTAAGGTTCCCTAAGCGTAAACCGCCGTGTATTGCAGATCTCCTGACCGAAGTTTCAATGCTTTTTACCAGGCGATTTACGCGTTCGCGAATGTTGTCATAACGCCATCCAGAGAAGCTGAAGAAGCTATACCGCTTCTACTGCAAGTCGCGGCGGAAAGCACCGATGCATTTGAAGAAGCGGCCCTACGAGCACTCCGTAATGCCCTTGCACGGACAGGAGAAGGGGTCAGACGACGATTTGTAACAGAAGGAGGTGTTGCCATTCTAGGAAAACAGTTGGGACGAACCGACCTTCAAATAGTGCAACATAGCATTGCCGGCTTACGGAATGTAGCGCTGTTAGATGTTCCACTCGAAGCCCGGCATCAAGTAGCGAAATTCTGTCCAGATTTTCTTCATCTTCTCAGTCACAAAGATAAAACCGCCCCAGCATGGAAGATCCATCTCTCGATAACCCACCACGCCCTTTGCACCATTTGTAATCTCGCCGTAACAGATACTATTGCCCAAGATATCTCAATAACAGGCCGATCAACACTTTTCTCACACATTTATCGTATCATCTTCGACCGGGATATTCCCGATACACCGTTTCGACTGGACGCACTAGCATGTCTCCGGAATCTTTGCATAGACGAAGACTCTTGTCTTCTCATTGCAAGTATGGGTGTGCCCAAGCTCTTTGAACTCCTCTTCACAGGCTCACCATTCCTCCGCGCGGAAGCCATGGCAGTCCTACGCAATCTCATCCTCCAAAATCGATACTGTTTCGATGAATTTTTCCAAGTGGATGGTTTCATCGACGAACTGGTGGCAGATCTTTCATCGCAGTACACTTCAACCCTCCAGCGTTGCGCGGTAGATATTATCCATTGTTATTTGACCAAAGGAGATACCGCACATAAACGCACGTTTTACGATGCTGACTGTCTTCCTGCGCTCCTTCTTCCAATGGAAGCCGACAACGAGAACAAAGATGTTGCTGTTGTTTGCTTCAGAATTTTGCAGGACTATGAGCGGAGGGCTGTGTTGGAATCCAGGGATCACTGGACGCGGATTTGGGTAGACTGGAAAGCTGAGGATGCAGAGAGGAAAAATGCTAAGAAAGAGAAGAAGGCTAAGGACCGAGAAGAGCGGGATCGGAGACGAATGAGCCGAAAGCGTGCAAAAAAGGATTCACGGCAAGACAAACCCTTTTTTGTCAAGAATACTCAAAACAAGGAGGATGCCAACTTGAGCGTATCGACTCTAGGCAAAAACAAGCATCCCACCGCTGCGTCCTACAGACGACCAAATTCAGCACCACATGGAATCTTGAAATACAGAGCTGCACTGTCATCAGATGAGAAATACTCGCCTGCAACGAGTACTGTTGAAGTGAAAAAGCGGGTGGTGACATTCAGATAGCATAAGTCAACCAGGTGCAAATAGATATGTGAATAGGGATGCAATGAGTATTCCATGTATACCGCGCTCTGCGCATTACGACTGAAAATGGCTATCGATGGTTCTATCTAAAGCATGCTAAAAAATGTATAGATATGTAATCGCTCAAATGTTAAAACCTTGCGCCCGCATGCAATCCTGATGCGCCTTGATTAGATCTGCACATTTTTCTTCTCCGTGCTCAAATACACATTCGTCTCGCGCTTTCCGCGTGTCCGGGCAAGCACAACAAGGTTTGCATTCGGGTTTAGCCCCGGTTGACGTGGATGCGGAGAGGGGCGCTGGGGAGGCAGTTGATGAAACGAGCCTGTTTGCCTGTTTTTGCGCTACCCAGGCTTTTAAGCTATCTCCACCAAATACCATGCACACCTATGGAGACAGGTCATTTTAATCTCACTGCCGCTAACCTAGGCAAGATTTAAAGATTATACGCACCGTCAAATAGACACCCAAGCCAATACGAGGAGTTACTCCACGGTAGAAGCCGAGGAACCCATTCCTTTGCCAAATCCACTTGGCCGTGTTCAACAGAGTCATCTTGGCAGGTCTATTGGGGTCTTTCACTTGAGACTGCATTTCGACACGAATCACTTCAATAGGTTGGTTCCAGCATGCAAGGGCACCACCGACTACTGAAGCAAAGAGTCGCTCAGACACAGTGAGAGGGTTGGCTTTCTCTCCCTCAGGTCGGAAATAGCGGATGCTAGATTCGGTGATACGCGCAATTCCGATTCTACTGCCCCAGTTCGTCATTTGTCGCAAAGCTACAGCTGACACGCCTTTGTTCAATCCCCTGATACCCTCGGTCTTTAAAATATCTCCTGCAACCTTCCAGGTAGAGACAGCCGCTCCCGGATTCTTGTGGCGAGTAACCTCTACTGTCTTCATAAATGTACAGAATCCCATGGTAGTATACGCCTAAATATGCGGAGTAATGTCAACGTCGCATTGCACTCGTCCAGTATTCAGAGCGAAAGCTGTATAAACCTCACCTGCGCAACGCCTCCTCCCATTCCGGACAATATTCCGGCGGTTGGACCAGAGAGCCCCAATTTGGTCCTTGCATGATACTCGATTTCGGACGCGGCAAACAAAAGGATAGCTCCCTTCGTCGAAGCTTCAATCCACGCCCAGGGAATCAACCCTTGATAGAATCCCGCAATACCTCCACGTTGGTACGTTTTTTTGACGGCTGTTACCAGCGAGTCGTTCCTGTTGGCTGTCAGAGAACTCAATAACGTGGACTGGCGAGTTTTCTGGATTTGGCTGGACCATACCTGCCATGTGTGTCTTAACGACCTCAAAGGGCTGTCCAAGCGTTGATACCTCGAAGGTCTGAATGGCGCCTCCCAAAAGAAGGTTGACATAACTGATGGGTTTCTGGGCGACGAGCATGTTGTTAATATACGTTTAACTAAACTGACTTCCTGCTCCCGCCACATTTCGTTACGTCCGACCTTCGCAATGTACCTTTTGAATTGAGGCTGGCTCGGACTTTGCTACGACAGACATTGTAGGGAGATCTTGTGTCAAATTACAACCACAGGAAAGTCGGAAGGGGATAGCAAAGATCTAACGAGACATCACGTGATTTCATTGATCTGCCGATTGGATAAGCGAGGAGTATCGATCCGTTGGATAATCTACTTTGTAGCTTTCAGCCAAAAAGTCAGCAGCCATGCTATGCCATGCGCAATATTCAATACTAGGAGAGTAGAGGAATAATCTGAGAACGTTCAGAGCACGAGTTTATCCGGTTGCACCCTGCGAGTAGATAAGGACATTGGCAGGAGTAATGCATTTTCAATTCTTCCGAAGTGCCAAAACGTATTGGTATACATCAGTCACACCATCAACTAACAATCGATAGACTCCTCACTTGTCTACTTCACCAGGTAATCCGGATTCCTCCCGAACACTCAACACTACGCTACCCCAATCCAGATCTCCGTGCCCCTTCTCTAGCTGTTTTTCCAAATGTTCGTACATGACGTCGGCGATATGCAGTTTGGTGGAAGTCTCATCAGCGAGTCTAAATCATAAGCTCAGTTTCAATACTTGACAAAAAATTTAGAAGTACTATTCGAACCTTCGCATCAGTCCGACATCCTTTAAACCGCCTTTAACTGGAAAACCAGGGTTGCTGGGAGAAATCGCGAGATTGTCTTGGCAGATTCGGGTTCCGTAGCCTTGAATCACAGGGCATGGCAGCATACTGATTGCCACATAAGCAGACCACGTTGGAAATGAAAAAGAGGTAGTGACACGTACGTGTTAATAAAGTCGAGGACGTTCTGTCTCGACAATCCACTCTTGTCGGCAAGGGTTACAGCCTCGGAGATCATTTCGATGCATGAAGCGATGAAGAAGTTGCCGCATAGCTGGATATTCATTCAGAATCATCGTCAACCACCCGGCCTGTTGCGGTTGATGCGGCGACGAGCACCTTACCTTTTGCGTAGTGCCAAGATGGGGCTCAGTCCCAACATCAATGATGGCTCTGGTCATGGCTTCAATATAGGGACGGACATCCAGCTTCAGGTTTTCCTCTCCCGCGAATGCTCCAACTGTGAAAACCGTTCAACTATGTTTGGCTGAGATCCACCTAGTCATCCCATTGCTTGGCTTACCAAGCAATTTTGCCTTTGCAGCATCCGGTCTGCCAAACATTGGACAGGCAGCAAACCGTACTCCATGGCTCTGCATTTTTGCAGCTACTTCCTTGGTGGAGGCAGGGTAGACTGTGCTGCAGTCAACCCATATCAAGTCCTTCCTGGGCGGGGCGCCTAAAAAACATCAATTCGATTTTTGTGGGGCGCGTTAGGTAGTCGTGCTCAAGACAGAAACGCACCAGCGACCTCGTCACAAATCTGCTTCAAAGCGGCATCATCAAACATCATCGAAAACAAAACATCACATTCCTTTGCCAATGCCTTAGGGCCATTCTTTTCGACTACAGCTCCCACAGACTCTAGCTCAGAGGCTTTGGACAGTGTGCGGTTCCAAACACGCAGTGATCGCCCGGATTTTTGGAGAAAAGCTTGGAGGTTGAATGCCATGCCTGCATTGCGTTAACCTAATGGATGTGCTAGGAAGACATGTAAAAGAACAAGTCGTACCACTTCCCATGGCACCTGTAGAAGGACGCTTAGAGGTCCGTCTTGGATCAAGGTACCGACACCATCTCTGGCACGAAATATTTACCCAATCCCATGAATCCCACCTCTTGTTTGCTGGTCGACATGATTCTAAAATCGAAGCTCAGACGTTCTGCTACAGAATAAGAAGGATATTTTGAGTGCCAATTGCGAGGACAAAATCAATCATTTCCAGGAGAATGATGTGAGTCATGGCTGGATGTGTGGTGACGACAGTGACGTTATTTTGGAATACGAGCAAGTGCCCGGCCCCGACGCCTGTAGCGTTCAATGGATTTAACATGACAATATCATAAAAGTGTATTTACGGCAGGGATACCGATATCAAACAAAGCTGGTTCTTACGCCTCTGTTAATGCATCAACCATACTTTGCCTATACGGGAATGAACCATACTTTATCGATTAGGCAAGCCTATACGACAGGGAATGAACCAGCGTAAACTGGTTCGGAAAAGTTAACTAACTGCTACTAGACAATCTAAGCTACCAAAGGGACATGTCTACTAAAAATAGCCGGTCTAACACCATCATCTAAATATGATTTCATGATTGTTACCATATTAGACGTGCTTAATTTGTCCCGATTCCAGTAACGGTAAGTGCATCCTTGCTCTATGCAGTTTGGGTTGGTACAACCTAGCAAGCCATGCACTTTTTCACTACGTCCTTTCTGACGCTGCCAGGGTCTCGAGTGTGGTCGTATCTTGAATCCCTTTTGCAGATGATCACCTGATAAGCATCTTGGACATATTGATGAGGTTCGATATTCATCTAATAGGAAGCAATCGATGCGATTGCATTTGAAACAATTCCGCCATCCAGTGGTTTTCGATGATATCTGGTATTTTTGGGTATGCCCACCATCGCTCCAATCACCCATTACTACAGCAAAACTACTACCAAAGCATTTCCTCATATTAGATATCAGCTTTGCTTCGGTTCTTTGGGTGTTCATGTAGGTATGCCATCTCCATCTAGTATGGGCGGGATGCGAATAAAAGTCCTTCAAGGGTGCATCATTGTCGTGGCGCCATGACAGGTAATGAATGTAGCTATCGAGATTCATCGTTTTATGTGAAGGCGCTGCAGACTCGATGACATCAATGCCATTCTCACGCTTCATTGCTTCGCGGGATTTTTTGAACCTCCTGCTTCCAATCTCTTTGGTTCTTTGCATGGAAGTATAGCAAAACGTACGCCTCTTTTGAAGATCCCGACAGTATAGTATATCGCGCTTATTGGGATCAATGGTGACGACGTTGGATGCGCTGCGACAGGCCGTAAGATTATTCTCAATATATTGACTTTTGATATCTGCTTCAATCGCCTGTTCTGAGTTGCGATGCTTGTGTCTGCCATATTTTGCCGCATCTGGATGCTTCAGGCAAACTGACATGGAGGTCCCATCCGTCGTTATTGATCCGTCAAATGCCATTCCACTACGCGTCGTGAACGCCTTACTGCCAAGATTGCAAACACGCAACCACAAGTCCATTTTGTCAACAGAGTCGTATTCTCGCCATGAGACTTTTAGCACATGTTGATACAGAATCATAGTATCAATGCGAACATGGGATTGGATAAACGATCTTCGCAATGGGATGGCATTAAACAAGGGCAGGCCACATCGTTCGAATAAACGGGATAATGCACAGTGAGACGGAAAAAATGACAGCGGATCGCATGCTACAAGATATGCGAGTTTCCCTTCTTTTCCTATGACTCGATCAAGCAAAATATTCCAAATGTCTTCTAATAATGCACTTTCCAAATTGCTCAGGTCTAGATCATCGGTTTGTGGAATGTCGTCTAATAAGAACAATTGTTTCAGATATCGCAATCTGGCGAAAAATGACATTCTCTCCGCTCCCAATAGTCTTTTCTGCTGGTTCTTGACGTCTAATCGATAATTGATGAATCTAACTAGCATTTTGACAAAATGCTCTTGGACATTGACTTTAATGTTTGTTATGACACTGGTGGTGAGGTAGTTGATGGACTGTTGATCATATTTCAGGTTGGGCCGAGTAAAACCCACAACATTGCAGTACCGATCAATATGGGGCACGAGGATATCACGGCAATCTTTTTTCGCCATGTTGCCTGGCTGCCAAGCTGCACCTTTATTCAGCAGGTAAAGCGTCGCCTCCATGACAGTTTCATTGATAATCGGAAAGTGTGGGCTGGATAGGATGTAGAACTTGAGTGCATGAGTAGCGTGGGCTGCTAGTTCATGGACGATTTGGATATAATTTTGAATGCGATCTCAGTAGGTATCATTTGCAGCAAAAGCCTTTTCAAAAGATGTCTTGTGACATGAATGGAGGATAGCAGGTTGGTCGACTTTCTGCTTCTTCTTCGGAGGCATCGTTGAAGATGAAGACTGTGGGAAAATGGGCAACTCATCTTTTAAATACTGGATAGATCTATTATTCATTAGACTAGATATGGGTTTATAGATATTGGACAACATTTCATTGGTCGCTTGGGATGAAAATTTTCGATAGTATGTCATGTGACCATGGGTTATTTATTGTGGATCACTGAAGGGGGTCAGGGGTATTCATTAGGTAGCTTTCAGTGGAGGCATTTACCAGTGTCTTTTGGGCAAGATTTGAGGATTTTGGATAGTCATTGTTTACATTCCATGCCTGTACCAGCGTCGATCCTGGCATCCCATGTCTGAATCTTCAGGCCCGACGCGTAGCTAAGCCACCCGCCTCACCCAAACCATCGAGCGCCGTCATCACATTAGAATTGAATGCGGTAGCTCGAAAGATGTGATTGACCAGTCTAATCACCTATATCATGATGTGCATGCGTTCTACTGCTGCCATAGAACATGTTTTATTTTTGGAATATTCTGTTTTCGAACATTCCGTTGAGCATGTTTTCCTTCTTCTCGTTCCCCATAGCGCGTGCTCTGCTAGCGTGACGTCACCAACAAGTTGCTGTTATTTAACAGACTTGAAGCTCTCTGGTACAAAATATTTGTATCCCAGCCGATTTCAACAGCTCCTAAAATTTGGTACTTTACTTTTATATTAGCTTGAACCTCTATGACTACTCATGACCCTCAAATGATGTCTTCGTCAGAGTCTATTTCTACGCTGCTGAGATGTCCTCCTTGGTTACTGATAGGAGAGCCCACTGACTGCATCTGAGTTTGAGTCTGGCCTCCAGGAGCTGACGGCTGACCATCTTTGCTTTTTTTACTGCTACTATTTTGACCGTTGTTGTTACGACCGACACGTGCGAACAGCAGCGACACTCCCCAGGCTACGGCATTGAACAGTCCTTGAGAGCCGAGGAAGAATGCCTGAACGTAAATGAGCCACAATGGTGGTGGGCTATCAGAATTGAATGCGGTAGCTCGAAAGATGATGGACCTTTGAGACCAGAATCGAAAGTTGTTAGAAAAAATTAAGGAATTCCCCGTTGGATAAAACGAATAACCATTTAAACTTTACCAGCTCCACACTGTGATAAACACAATGGTGATAAAGTAGATCCTTATCAGTTGGTTGCGCTTTCTACCAGACTTGGCTGAACGAGCTGCTTTCAGTACTCGGGGGCTCCCACATGCGTTCAGCCGATAAGTCGCATAAGCGACTGATACTATGGACACTAGAAAACTAATGCAGAGAGGCAAGTAGAAGATGAGCCGGTAGGAGTTTCGTTTGCCCTCAATCCAGCAGGTCCCATCCTGGTTCACGATGCCGATGTTAACAAATCGATTTGCTCTGCCCGTAGAATGGAACAACGTACCTCAGTAAAACCGATCTGCTTTGCACCCCACAAGATCGCCGCAGACAGGGCACAAAAGCCCCAAACAAATATGTGATAGCGCTTAATCCAGATATCTGGCTTGTAGGCTCGTGGTTGGTACAGGAGGAAGAACAAGTTTACCGACAAGACACCGTTCCTAAATGTTCGATGATGAGTGAAGCTGCATTTGTTTAGACCATTCGTGTGTATCGTACCAAAGAACAGTTGATAGGGCAAAAAACTGTCCCGCATGCCCAGATAATTCACAGAGAGGAGTTCCGGTATATGAGGCAGCATCGTCTCCCTAAAAAAAAGCGTTTAAATTCCTTACTCTCGACGTGTATTTGGTCAAACCAGACCCACCTGCAAGGTACTTATTGCCGATGCAAAGAATTTTGTAGCAAACCCAATGTCACAAACTGACATTACAGCGACGAAATGCAGCGATGCGGTTTGAAGTTCACGCTTGCTGAAGTATGAATACACAACGGCAGCGGAGGAAATGATAGAAAATACCGCTGTCGTGAGAAAGATCTTGGATACGACAATTGCAACATGATGCCCATCATCCGTCCCCGGATCCGCACTCAAAGTGCTGTTTGTCGTGTTAAATGACATGTCAATTGAATGTTAAAGGTTGATGCGCATGAGGTGAAACAGACAAGGTCAAATTATATCTATTCCATCCCTCCCAGCCAGCCAGCCAGAGTGGCATAAAAAAAAGACAATGGTAGTGAGCAGCCATTGCACCGGTCATTATTCCAAAAGGTGTTTTGATAAAACAAGCATCAAAGGTTGAAAACATGTGCTGCGGAACAAACTGCGTACGTTAAACAATAGGGAATTGGTAACATGAAACCTTTGAGTAGAGCCCTCTTGGTAACTGGAATTCAACTGTGGTAAAAAAAGTGTTGCACAAGACCCAGGACTCCAGCGAACGAGACACAATGCTATCCACCCGCGGGCGACAATCGTGCCACGCAGCATGCGATCGGAACTGGGAACTGGGTCCAGTGGTTTAAGCACGCCACGATTATTCTAGCATGTCGATAAGGCTGTTAAGAGCTCTCGCACAGGTGCACGGCAACATTGTATTCAGAACGCAATCAGATCGCTGTTTTGGATCCAAAATCTTCATTGTTGGGCTGCAAAAGCGAAGCACTATTGTGAAGGCATGTGGAGAGACAAATAGGGTGTAGGAGCTTCCACTGGAATCAGGGTGCAGATCATCGGCAAAATAGTTTTTTAGTGCCATGAATATAGCATATATTTACCATGAACTGAACTGTAGAGTGCAGCCACGACGCCTGATTGGAACTGGAGGCGGATGCTCAATGCAAAGCAAAGTCGGGTACGATGCTAGATACCCGTGCTGAGCACGTAAAGCATTTCAACGTTGACCATTGGAAACAGCCAAAACTTATCAATTTACAACAATCCACCCATTATTCACCAGATGAGCTTGACCGATAAGTGCCAAACCTGTCAAGCTGACTCACTCCCTGCATTTGTTCTGTTTTCATCGCTCGCATCCCCATAATTACACTCATTCGGTAAGAAGGGTCTCCGAGTTGATACGCGTCAAAGTTACCGAGCCAGCTTGCCTATACGACAGGGAATGAACCAGCGTAAACTGGTTCAGAAAAGTTAACTAACTGCTACTAGACAATCTAAGCTACCAAAGGGACATGTCTACTGAAAATGGCTGGTCTAACACCATGATCTAAATACGATTTCACGATTGTTACCATATTAGACGTCCTTTATTTGTCTCGATTCCAGTAACGGTAAGTGCATCCTTGCTCTATGCAGTTTGGGTTGGTACAACCTAGCAAGCCATGCACTTTTTCACTACATCCTTTCTGATGCTGCCAGGGTCTCGAGTGTGGTCGTATCTTGAATCCCTTTTGCCAATGATCGCCTGATAAGCATCTTGGACATATTGATGAGGTTCGATATTCATCTAATAGGAAGCAATCGATGCGATTGCATTTGAAACAATTCTGCCATCCAGTCGTTTTCGATGATATCTGGTATTTTTGGGTATGCCCACCATCGCTCCAATCACCCATTACTACAGCAAAACTACTACCAAAGCATTTCCTCATATTAGATATCAGCTTTGCTTCAGTTCTTTGGGTGTTCATGTAGGTATGCCATCTCCATCTAGTATGGGTGGGATGTGAATAAAAGTCCTTCAAGGGTGCATCATTGTCATGGCGCCATGACAGGTAATGAATGTAGCTATCGAGATTCATTGTTTTATGTGAAGGCACTGCAGACTCGATGACATCAATGCCATTCTCATGCTTCATTGCTTCATGGGATTTGTTGAACCTCCTGCTTCCAATCTCTTTGGTTCTTTGCATGGAAGTATAGTGAAACATACACCCATTTTGAAGATCCTGACAGTATAGCATATCATGCTTATTGGGATCAATGGTGACAACATTGGATGCACTGCGACAGGCCGTAAGATTATTCTCGATATATTGACTTTTGATATCTGCTTCAATTGCCTGTTCTGAGTTGTGATGCTTGTGTCTGCCATATTTTGCTGCATCTGGATGCTTCAGGCAAACTGACATGGAGGTCCCATCCATTGTTATTGATCCATCAAATGCCATTCCACTACGTGTCATGAACACCTTACTGCCAAGATTGCAAACACGCAACCACAAGTCCATTTTGTCAACAGCGTCATATTCTCGCTGTGAGACTTTTAGCACATGTTGATACAGAATCATAGTATCAATGCGAACATGGGATTGGATAAACGATCTTTGCAATGGGATGGCATTAAACAAGGGCAGGCCGCATCATTCGAATAAACGGGATAATGCACAGTGAGACAGAAAAAATGACAGCGGATCACATGCTACAAGATATGTGAGTGTCCCTTCTTTTCCTATTACTCGATCGAGCAAAATATTCCAAATGTCTTCTAATAATGCACTTTCCAAATCACTCAGGTCTAGATCATCGGTTTGTGGAATGTCGTCTAATAAGAACAATTGTTTCAGATATCACAATCTGGCAAAAAATGATGTTCTCTCTGCTCCCAATAGTCTTTTCTGCTGGTTCTTGACATCTAATCAATAATTGATGAATCTAACTAGCATTTTGACAAAATGCTCTTGGACATTGACTTTAATGTTTGTTATGACACTGGTGGTGAGGTAGTTGATGGACTGTTGATCGTATTTCAGGTTGGGCCGAGTAAAACCCACAACATCACAGTACTGATCAATATGGGGCATGAGGATATCATGGCAATCTTTTTTTGCCATGTTGCCTGGCTGCCAAGCTGCACCTTTATTCAGCAGGTAAAGCATTGCCTCCACAACAGTTTCATTGATAATCAGAAAGTGTGGGCTGGATAGGATGTAGAACTTGAGTGCATGAGTAGCATGGGCTGCTAGTTCATGGACGATTCAGATATAATTTTGAACGCGATCTCGGTAGGTATCATTTGCAGCAAAAGCCTTTTCAAAAGATGTCTTGTGACATGAATGGAGGATAGCAGGTTGGTTGACTTTCTGCTTCTTCTTTGGAGGCATCGTTGAAGATGAAGACTGTGGGAAAATGGGCAACTCATCTTTTAAATACTGGATAGATCTATTATTCATTAGACTAGATATGGGTTTATAGATATTGGACAACATTTCATTGGTCACTTGGGATGAAAATTTTTGATAGTATGTCATGTGACCATG
Organism: Spizellomyces punctatus DAOM BR117; assembly: GCF_000182565.1. Taxonomy (NCBI): domain Eukaryota; kingdom Fungi; phylum Chytridiomycota; class Chytridiomycetes; order Spizellomycetales; family Spizellomycetaceae; genus Spizellomyces; species Spizellomyces punctatus. The sequence goes on from NW_015971545.1 coordinate 624,502, forward strand.
GGTTATTTATTGTGGTCACCGAAGGGGGTCAGGGGTATTCATTAGGTAGCTTTCAGTGGAGGCATTTACCAGTGTCTTTTGGGCGAGATTTGAGGATTTTGGATAGTCATTGTTTACATTCCATGCCTGTACCAGCGTCGAATCCTGGCATCCCATGTCTGAATCTTCAGGCCCGACGCGTAGCTAAGCCACCCGCCTCACCCAAACCATCGAGCGCCATCATCACATTCATAGCATTCTTCAGGCTTGAAGCGCTTCATCATATTGGCGCTTTTTCATATGTCGTTGATATGCAAAGAGGAGTTCATGTATACATTGCCATGCTGGGCATAGCGACGTACAGCTTTGCAAACTGGTAAACCCTGCTGAACTGGCATAGCTTACGCTCATATCCGATGGCAATCAAACCTTCCTCCGCGGCAACCCCAGTTCATTCCCTGTTGTATAGGCTTGCCTATATCCACCAAGCGGATTCTGAAATAAAACGGCGTATATTAGAGTAAAAAGATATTGGACGATTTTACACTTTCTTCCACTTGATGAAATTAACAATTAACAACAGCTCCACCATTGGCTCCACAGCTCCACCATCCATCCCACAGATTGGCACATCATTGACCCTTACACGGCTTCCGAGACCAACAGCTATTTCTTCAAGATGAAAGTTGTCCAATACTGAAAAGCAGTCTTGCAATCATCTTACCAATTTTGCCTCTTCAGAGTGGGTGGTTATCAGTTTCAGGAGACAAGCGACGCTTTCGAAGAGCAAAGTGTGATAATCAAGCAAACTCTGCTGGAGAACTGAAGCGCATTCGCGGGAGAGGAAACCCTGAAGCTGGATGTATGTCCCTATATTGGAGCCATCATCGATGTTGGGACTGAGCCCCATCTTGGCACTACGCAAAAGGTAAGGTGCTCGTCGCCAGAGCAGCCGCAGCAGGCCGGGTGGTTGACGATGATTCTGAATGAATATCCGCATTATGGTAATAGATATGGTAAAAAGGGCAAAATCCTTTTACAAAGAGAATGTTGCAAAGGTCTTTCCATGCAAAGACTAGTAGCCCCAGTTTGTAAACTATCGCTTGGGGTCGCCATCATCTCATACTTCCATGGTTGAAGTGTTCCAGAAGCACCTTAGGGTAATCTATGAGCCTCACCCTTGCATCCACGCTACAAGAGGCTTTTAACTTCCTCATCCAATTTGTCCTTCTTAAGTTCTTAACGCATATGGGACCGAATCAACCTGTTCTATTCCTTTTCTTTTCGGTTCTTTTATTGTCTTTGCAATAGGAAATTTTAAAAAGCAACCAAGAAGTGCAACCAGCTTCAAAGTGGTGACTGTGCCTCCGGAACGGCGGCGCAGCGAATGTAACTTTGGTGTCGGTTGGTGCATTATGGGCAGTCACCCTACCTCAACTCTCAACGGGAGCGTGCAGGTAGCTGTTCGCACTGTAATCTCATGGAATGTCCGCATCGCCCCTGTACGACGTGCATTTCAGAATCCGGACCAGCTGCAAAAATGGACAGGTAAGTTTGGCCGCCAAGTCATAAAGCAAATCGGCAGCCGAATATGTGCCTGCGATGCTCCAGAACAGGAGGTTTTCCTTCTTAGCCGTGCTCTGCTGAATTAAATTCCAATACTCACTACTCGGCATATCTGTCAGGCCTCGCAGTTGGGTTCATACGGTTCAGTAGACGGAAAGTGCCTGTGCACAGGCTACAATTGTATATCAAAAGCAATGCGAACTACGTAATATCCTCAGAATAAGCAAGATTCTAAAATATGTGAATTACATTTTCCGGTAAAACTGAGGATCCCTAAAGACGCTATCTGAAACTCTGGGTCTTCTTCTGCGAATAGAGACAATCATGATCTAATTCTGCAGGGATCGCAGGGCTAATCCTCGTATTCATATAGTTTCAAGCACGGGTATTTACCAGCAATGTAAGCATGTGCGCATATATGGGTTTCCGATTGTCGCAACCTTTCTTTGGATTTCTCGTCAAACCTTCAACTACCATGTGTGTTAATGCCATTGACTTGCTCTGATGCCCAGTTTGCAACAATGCTTCTATGTTCAATGTCCTCTCAGTGGCAAAATCATCCCATGATCCTCTGCCTTGGCAGTACTTTTCCATTTGCATTCAGCGCAAAAGTTCCTCTTGCCTTGGCTAGAAACTAACCCCTTCCTTTTGACAAACCACATGAATTCAAAGTTTCGCCCAGCCCCTACCGCACAGGAAATAAACCGCAAACAGAAGCCTTCCTTCAAGTGCTCCGAACGCGTTCCTTTGCTGCCGTAAAAAGTTGCATAATCAGGGACAACTTGGCACACCATTTTCGTTCGTCTTTAAAAATAACAAGCATTGAACAGCGACCCTCTTCCTCCTCAAGAACCTCCTAAACACTTTATACGACCTCTCCCAGTAACTACACAATGACAACGCCCGAACCTAAAGGCAAAGGTCGGGTTCACGACGAGCAACCCGCAACTCCGCCTCCAATGTTCCCTCTTCAAGCTACGTACGCCAAGGAGATTCCCTTGCCTGCTGAAGCGTACGGATGGTGTAAGTAGCAGTGTAATCTCAATTTAATAAAGTTTTCTTCCAGTGGTTGATGGATCACATTTCAGATGAAAGCATGATGAGTTGCCTTGGCAGTGTCGCCGGGGTATTGGGCAGCATACCATGTTGTTGCTGTTGTCCCAATCCCTACAAGTCGGTAGCGCAAGGAACTGTGGGCCTGGTCACTCGTTTCGGCCGATATTACAAAAGGTGAGGATGTGACGTACATGTCGCTGCCAGAGTTTTTGTTCCTCATCACACTGTAAATTTTTGCAGCGTCGACCCTGGACTGCACGCTATCAATCCCGCCACTGAAAATCTGCAAACATTGGATATCAAGATTCAAGTCGAGGATATTCCGACTCAGGTAATTTCTCGATATACATTTCATTTCTTTAAAAGGAGTACAGGCTGATCCGCTATATGTTCTCAAGTCTGTAATGTCCAAAGACAACGTTATGGTCATGATTGATTCAGTCCTCTGTATGTACCCCTGTTCTATTTGGGATGTCGGATTAATGAATTCTCACCATCCATCCCACAGATTGGCACATTATTGACCCTTACACGGCCGCCTTCCTCGTCAACAATGTCCGAAAAGCCCTCACTGAACGGACACAAACTACTCTTCGTCAGATTATCGGCTCACGTACAATTCAAGACTGCGTTGAACAGCGAGAAAGCATTGCGCACGAGATTCAACTCATTGTCGAAGGCCCTGCTTCCACCTGGGGTGTTAAAATCGAGAGTATTTTGATCAAGGACATGCAATTCAGTACTGAGCTCCAGGAGACTTTGTCATCTGCTGCGAAACAGCAACGGTTGGGTGAGAGTAAAATTATCGCTGCCAAGGCTGAGGTCGAGAGTGCGAAGCTGATGAGGGAGGCGTCCGATATTCTTAATACGCCTGCGGTATGTTGTTGTATTACCCGAGTGGAAATCACCTTTCTGCTGCTAACAATCTTTCCTCGGCTTGGGCACAATTGTAGGCCATGCAAATCCGATATCTTGAAACGCTCAACAGCATGGCCGCCAAGGCGGGCACCAAAGTCATCTTCATGCCTCCTAATTCTGATGATCTCGGAGTACAGAGAGTGACGCAAATGGAAGTCATGGGCCAAGGTGGTCATGCGTGAGACGAAGCAGACTGTGGTTTATGAAAAGTTAGAAAATTAATGGATAGTTATGTGTTGGTGATTTACTACATTCGATTGTTTTTGGATAATGCTGTTTCGTACCCAATGTCAATAATGATGGCACCATCCAGTGGAATTAATGCCACCGATACTCGTTCTGCTGGATAGTTTATGTATGCGTGTGATTCCTCAAGTTTAAAGGAAATTTTCAAATATACTGGGGACTCACGTCTTCGTCAAAGAACAGCTTTCCAGCTCCAAGAGAACGAACCATATGACGACCAACCTAAATCAAAAACTGTTCAATTCAATCCATATCTTCCAAGAAAACAAGAAGTAGACATCTCTGCTCAAAAAGGTCAGTGTCTATAGACCATGTCATCTCATTCTGTCTGCTTGTTCGTATGCATCTTTTATTTTCAATTTGTAACATTTTTCGGTGTGTTACACCCTTAGTAATTTCAAGTTAACCTTAACCTTCCCAAGTTTTGGACTTTGTCTAAATCGAAAGGGCTGGTGGAATTTTGCATGCGTTCTACTGTTGCCATAGATCACTATACTTTAATTCTTGGAAAATTCTGTTTTCGAACATTCCGTTGAGCATGTTTTCCTTCTTCTCGTTCCCCATAGCGCGTGCTCTGCTAGCGTGACGTCACCAACAAGTTGCTGTTATTTAACAGACTTGAAGCTCTCTGCTCTCCCCAATCAGTCTTTTCCCAACTTTCTAGACGCAACCAACATTTATCAAATTCAAAAATGGTTTTATCTGAACATGCCGATCCAGAGACCATCGTGGATACTCTTGCACGTCTGAACATTCGCAAGAAATCCCATATTCATTCTCTCGGTACTTTGACGGCTTTGCATCATTCAGCGGAATATGCTAGCCTAACACCACTTTTACCTTTTAGCCTATGCGTCCCGCTTTGCTACGCAAGATATCCCAAAAGTGAGTTCACCCTTTCGCTTGGACTGAAAACGGTTGTCACTCATTAGGTATTGATCCTCTATAGTACACTCTACCCGAGACTTCATCAGAGGCCGTGGTAGCCTACCAGATGATCCACGACATGCTGGAATTTGATGGCAGTCCTGCCAAAAACCTTGCATCTTTCCGTAAGCAAACTGCAATCCTACTTGTTAGAAAACTTTACCAGGGCTCACATTTGTTCTGTAGTCAGCACCTGGATGGAACCTGAGGCAGAGAAGCTGATGGTAGAAAATCTGGCCAAAAACTTGGCGGACCAGGTGGCTTAACAAAACCTATGATAATCCATCATGCCATAATTGCAATCTAATCCGTGTACAGGATGAATACCCAGCGACCATGAGAATACAGGATCGCTGCGTCTCAATTCTCTCTCATATGTGGAAGATTCCAAGTGGCCAAAAAGCTGTCGGCACTGCCACGGTAGGGTCTTCGGAAGCCGTGCAACTGGGTGGGTTGGCGATGAAATGGCGATGGAGGGATGCACGCAAGGCGGCTGGCAAGGATGTCAGCAAGCCAAACATTATCTACGCTTCTAATGCACAGGTACGATGCGATATCTTCTGTTCGCACAGTGTTGTGTACAATAACTGATTTTAACAATTAACAGGTGGCCTTGGAGAAGTTTGCACGATACTTTGACGTTGAGGCGCGTGTGGTGCCTGTCTCAGAAAAGAGCAGATTCTGTTTAGATGTGGAGAAAGCAATCAAATTGGTCGATGAGAATACCATAGGCATCTACGTGAGTTTTCAATGCGGCAACATGACGTACAGTGACAGCTCTAAAAGACCGGCTTGTTTTAGGTCATTATGGGCAGCACCTACACTGGCCACTACGAGAATGTTGAGGCTATGTCCAAAGCGTTAGATGACCTTCAAAAGCGCACCGGTCTTGACATTCCCATTCATGTCGACGCTGCCAGCGGTGGATTCGTCGCACCATTTGCATCACCCAACCTCAAGTGGGCGTTTGATCTCCCCCGCGTTGTCTCTATCAACACGTCTGGACACAAGTACGGATTATGCTATGCCGGCATTGGTGAGTACGATTCATATACCCATCTGTATGAAAATGGTATAAACCCTCTGGCAATGCACAGGGTGGATCATCTGGAGAAGTTCAGAGTATCTCCCACAGGGGCTTGTGTTCCAGCTACACTATCTTGGAGGAAGCGAGGCAACCTATACCCTCAATTTTAGTCGTAAGTAAATGCGCTTGCGATCATACGGGACTTTTGTACACTCACTTGCGTGGATTCTTCAGGTCCTGCATCATCTATGATCGCCCAATACTACAATCTCATCCGTCTCGGACGTAAAGGGTACACAGACATTATTACCAACTGTCTCACCAATGCCCGCTTACTGGTGCGCTGTTTGAATAATGGTAGCTGCTATGTCTGCTAAATTGGAATCTAATGTTCCGTTTGTTAGTCCTGCGCGCTCGAAAAGACGGAAATTTTTGAAGTCGTTTCCGACATCCATCGTCCTCGCGGGCAATTCTATAACTCACACGGAACGGCTAAGTGTAGTCCTCCAAGTGACTACACAAAAAATTCCTCTTTTAATGATGGCCTGCCAGTGGTTGCATTCACGTACGTTTAATTCTTCCCGTATATTATTACGATTCTCCGATGCTCAGATGTCTTGCGTATCCCATTCAGTTTCTCCCGAAAGTTCAAAGAAGATCATCCGGATGTTGAACAACAATTTGTCGTCAACTTGCTTCGCGCTCGTGGATGGATCGTACCCAGTTACCCTCTCCCACCTGACTGTGAAAACATTGAAATTCTTCGCGTGGTAGTGAGGGAGAGTATGACCGAAGAGCTTGTTGAGCTGCTCGGTAAGCATTGTAGAGTCGACATTTCGTTTTGTCCGTCCGGAAAGTCTCACGCGCATCCCATTTCATATAAAGTGACTGACATCCTCTGGGCCGTGAACGGTACGTGAATGCAACAAGCCGATTCCTGGTATCATCATCGCTAACGATACATTGGTATACAGGTATTCTAGAAGAAGGTCAACATTTCCTTTCGAAGCACACGCAGCCGAGCTCTCACAATCGAGCGGAAGCCTTCACAAGCGACAAAAAACCTGATGGAAAACATGTATACTCGAGAGTTTGTTGAGCAATGTAATCCAATACATCTTGTGCAATACATCCTGTGCATTTCTTGTACATCATGATATAGGTGATTAGACTGGTCAATCACATCTTTCGAGCTACCGCATTCAATTCTGATAGTGTATTGCACATATTGCAAAACACTACGTTCGATTGTTTTTGGATAATGTTGTTTCGTACCCAATGTCAATACTGATGGCACCATACAGTTGAATTAGGGCCACTGGTACTCGTACTGCTGCAGGATTCGGGTTTAACGAAACGCGCTCCACAGCTCCATTTGTTTCCAGCAAGGCTATCGTATAGGCTTGCCTATTCGATACAATAGGAAACCATAAAATCAATACCCCTTGAGAACTCGGAGCTTCTCCAACATTTTTTTATGGATGCTTGTCTTTGTCTAATAAGGTAATGGAAATTAACAGCACAATGCACCTCGAGCAGCGTTGCCTTTCACCGAAAAGGTCACCATGGAAAAGCAAAAGGGAGAGAGCCGGCTGCGAATCTACACCTGTTGAGAAGAAAATGAGCGACAATAGAATTTAAAAGTTTGACATTTGTTTGATTTACAGGCCAGCTGTGGCTAACGCTGAGTGAATACTCTTACAGTTCTCAGTTCTTAGTGTTTTTTTTTGTCTACATTAACTACATATATAGAGTTGCTTTGGTGTACCCCAGTTCAGTTGTGTTTCCTGCGTTCAAGAACGCTCGCATTATGCACCTTTCCAGCCTGGTTGACGACCGTCAAAAGCAAGCGATCCTTGAGCCAACCTGGGAGTTGTGCCAAAAGACCAAATGTGGCCGCATGCTGCCAGTAGGGACTAAAGTTTTTCAAGTGCACCTTTCCAAAGGTTTGCTGTGCGACTACGACGGGATCCGCAGCATCTGGAAGCTGGCACATGTCCGATTTGACGAAACCAGGACAAACGCAGGTAACATCAACATTAGACCCGCGCAGTTCCAAACGGATCGCTTCCGACAGGCCGCTTATAAACCATTTGGAACTTGCGTACACCGACATGAGTGGCCCGGGTCCGTAACTGCTAGCAGAGCTGACGTTCAGAATCAGGCTTCGTGAAGAGCGGTTCTTCTTGAGTATTGGGAGGATACTTTTCGTAAGAAGGGTTGTATAGGTGCAGTTGATGCGAATAATAGACTCCAGTTCCTCAGAGGACGTTTCTTCCAGTGTACCATAGAGCTTATTCATCGCACCGACATTGTTGACTAGGATGCTGACAGTACCAGCGGCAGCAACTGCCTCGGCGACCCGAGAAAAGTTCTCTGGTGTGGTATCCTTCGCATCGGATATCACAGTTTGGATGCGGATGGCTGGGTACCGTCTACTTACACCCTCCTTGAGCTTGTCGAGTTTGGTCTGGTTTCGTCCCACGAGAATCAAATTAAAACCCTTTGACGCCAGTTCATCGCAAAAGGCTTGTCCTATACCACCGGTTGGACCAGTAACGACCGCATAAGCATTTTTGGAGTCAGTTTGGTACTTTAGGAGTGAGTCTTTGTTAACGAAGAAGGTGTCCTTGACCCAATTGCCGAAAGCGTAGGTAGTTTTCAGCAAGATTATGACACCTATTAGATATATCGCTTGTTCCAACGTCTGTAGCATTCTTGACCTTTGGACCGAGGACGTTCCCGCTTGGGTCCTTGAGATATACTTGCAGTGCCAGTGGCACTTTGAGGCGGAAATCGGAGGCCGTCCGAAACCGCGGCGGTCAGGGTTTCAACCGCAAACCCGGAACCTTGGAGTAGCACAAGACAAAAGCCTCATTTAACCGACACCAAAGTTACATTCGCTGCGCCGCCGTTCCGGAGGCACAGTCACCAATTTGAAGCTGGTTGCACTTCTTGGTTGCTTTTTAAAATTTCCAATTGTATACCTTGTACTGCTCTGCAGTTTAGTCGGCGGTCCAGTGCCTATCTAGCAAATTGAGGCAATATCGCTTTCGCTACATACGCATCATCATCATTTTTGAATTACAACATAATAACCCTGACGCCCCCAAAACGTCCAATTCCACTCATCTTTTCCCCAGGACACGTAATGTAACACTGATTTCGCGGAATTCCCATTTGTTTTGCTAACACAGCGACGGATCTCGGTCCAAATTTCCCATTCACAAGGATCAGATCAATTTGAATCTTTGGATACAGCCTGTCCAGCGCACGACAGTTGGCTTCAAGGTTAGGTGGAATCTCAGATTCTTGCTCGTAAAAGTGGACCATGTAGATGTACATGGTCATTTCGTTTTCTTGGACATATAGGACGGCTTTGTTCAAGACGTGAATCTCGTCGTGATTTGTGAAGAAAGCGCTAAAGGAGCAAAAGCGATATCCAAGCACGCATTTTTAGTTGTGAGCTCTTCTATGCAAGATACTGTCCACTTACACAGGATGTGAACGGATCGTAATAACTGCAGAGATTAAGGAGTTGACCAGTTTCCTCAATTTTGGATATGCATCAGCCACGAAAATCAGAACTTTCAGTACGCGCACTTGATTGAGAACCCCCCACATGGCCAAAAACAGAACGGCGAAAAACGTGGCAAAAGTTCCAATCATCGGCGGATCGTAAATTGCATTTCCGACAATGGCTACCAGGACGGCCAAGATTCCTGCTACCACAGTTCCAGAAGACGCCCTCACTTCGCGTTTCAGCCTCCCACGTTTGTATTTCAAGAGGAGGTTCGCCACGGCTATAGCCAGAAGGACCGCTATGAATGAAGTAGCCATTAAAAGGGAAGCGAGAGTGGTGTCTCCACGAGTAACACCGACGAGCACAAGGCAGAGGGAAAGGAATGATAATGTTATCCAATGATGAGATCCCCTGAGCTGATTACGAATAAGAAGGAAGCGGGGTAGAAGACGGTCGGCCGACATGTGTTCCAGCAGACCGCCGACACCGACGAAGGCGGTTAACACTCCGCCGCACAACACCATAACCGCATCCACGGATACAATGATCCTCAAAGGTCTGCCACCGGCTGCATCAGCAATAAGGGTTACGGCGCTGTTGGGATATAAGGCCACGAGGTTACGAGGAACGATTGCCAAGCAGACCAAGGTCAGAATTGGGTTGATGGTAGCCATGATTGACAAGTTTCTCATGGTTTTCGGAAACACTCCTGGCTTTTGCTCTTCAATATAGTTGACCGAGTCCTCGAATCCAGTGAATCCAAGCATTCCGACGCAAAAGCCAAAGAAAATGTCCAGTGGCGCATTTTCGTTAGGCGAGGGATCCTTCCAATTAGCACGCAGAATGTCTCCGCCATTCTTTATCCACTGCACCACACCCGCGCCAGTTAGGCAAACCAAGGTCGTCGCATGTATTGCACATATTGCAAAAGACACATAGGACGACTCCTTTATTCCCAGCAGATTCAAAGCGGCAAAGAACAGCAGGATTCCCACCGTTGCCCCAATCACGTTGATGATTCCAAATTCGTTCCAAAAGTAGGTACTGGCAGACGCGGCACTGACCACTGCGGTCGCAAGGTAATCCAATATCGAGCAGCAGGCAGCGATGGCTGCGACCACCTTTGAGGACGCTGCGAGCATGGTACTGTAGCATCCGCCGTTCACGGGGACACAAGAACCAACTTCAGCAAATATGAAACGGTACATGTAAATTACCAAGCAGGCCAAGAAAAGCGAAATTGGTGCGTACTGCCCGGCGGCAATGATTGCCAACCCAATTGTATACAATACGCTACCAATGAGATCGTTCGCGGCTACAAACGCACAACATGATTAGCATATATAACACGGCAGTTGAAGATTCTTACTCACCAATAGCAGTCGAACTCCATTCCCCCAAGGTGGCCTTGTTATGTAAACTACCAATTGCTTCAACCGTCGACGAATTCTCCGCTTCGAGACGAACCCGGACCGTTCTGCCCCATCCAGCAAACTCCCAGGAATTCCCAAACCTAGGTGTGCGCGACACTTGACCGTACTCTGAAAACTTTGTGCTGTGCTCCTGCGCAGGGTCCCAAGGCTGGCGACGGCGGAGACGCGCAAGAGTTGCAGACAGTTCACCAATGTGAACCAGGTCTATCGTTTCTGGGGGAACTCGAGGGCGTTGTACGCGGGGAACGAGGTCAACGATATGGGTAGATACCGTTGTAGGGTGGTCTTCAATCTGGTACGTTGATCCATTAACATCCTCGCTGTTCATATTCGCTTTACAGATACTTGAGTTTCGACTTTGCCCAAGTCGTCTGTATCCCTGCAGGACCTAATGTTCTTTCCAGTCCTGCGACCTGCAAAGTTCTTTGGCAATATTATTTGGGGCCAGGAAGGCATGAAAGTGTTAATTGTGGCCGACCACACGGTTATCGTGAGAACCAGCAAAGGAATCTTGTCCGATTCCAAGACTTACGAGAGTCACATGATCTGCATCAGATATTAAGGCATTGGTGGATATTTCTCTGGACATTCGATTGCATCAAGCCAATCAAATGCTATGGCGCAGTCATTGAAATGAATTGACATTGGAACCTATGAAGGCGGAGTGGATTCCTCTCCACTCGAACACCCGACCAGAGACGCTGACGTTCTTTGGGCTTCGCATCGACCAAACCTTCAGCGCCTACAACTCGACTGCTGGTTCAATCTAACCATCATATCCCAAAAGTTATCTGTACATTTAAATCCTACTAGAACAGTATACACATACATCACTCTCTTTGAGACCCACAGGGTACTCTCCGCATCGGGCTATTACGGAGCATGGCCACCCCACAACTGCACTCCCTGAACTCGACCGATTCTCGCAACCATACTCGTCCACAATCTCTACCGCTACAGATAAGAGAACCGTCTCCTGTCAACCTTTTTTCTCCTTCGACTCCCTTGTTGTCGCCGAGTCATCCCGGTGGCCTTGAGGACTCTCCCGACCTTCAAGCCGTTCTGGACACTCTAGTACAAAATACCCTCTCATATTCTGCTACTTCTCTTCCAGAGTCAGATCGTTTATTTTTTTCCACTGAACTACGGCGGCTGATAGAGGACTCGACTATACCGCTGGCAGACAAGATAGATGGGGCTACAGAGTTGGCGGATATGTGTTTAGGACGTGGCTGGGAGTCGGGAACTGACATTGACATTGGGGAAGAATTGGATATGGATGGGATCAGGGCTAGTGAGGCAGGGAAATCGGAGGATATTATAACTTCCGATAAGCACGCCATTCTATATGGCGTAAGGGAGGGAAATCCTAGAAAGCGTACCAGGCTAGACGAGCAGCTAGTAACACAGGAAAGCGTGCAGGTAAGATATCATGGGCCTGGTCCTTTGTGCGTGGACCGAAATGAGTTATCATGCGCGGATACTCATTCCCTTTTCCTGTTCTCTCTTCAGTTACCAACAGATGGTAAGACAGGTGCAGTGGTCCCTAAATCTGTTGAGAAAATGCCTGTGTCGCTGGCGAAGGATTTTCCCGGCGGATTTCTGCAACATTGTCCAGAAGATATTCTTCTGTACATATTCTCTCACCTGGACGCTCGCTCGCTGTGCCGCTCCTCCCAGTCTTGTCGCTATTGGAATGCATTAATTAGTTCCTTCGAGACGTCGGTATGGTCTCGGCTTACTCGGTCACGATGGGGAGTGGGAGAACCGAACCAACTAGGAATGTCATGGAAGGAATATTTCCAGATGCATTGGAACGTGCAAGTTGGACATTTTGATTTGCAAAGGTTCAAGGAACAAGAGACCCAGGCGGACGGACCGGGAGGAACACGCCGGATTGAACAAGGTGTGACTTCTCCTGCGGAAGATGGCCATGACGCTCAGAGCCCGCTGTCGATGGACATGATTGGATCCTCCCAGAGTAGATTGTCAGTCCCAAGCAATGTTCGGCGTCGGTACGTGGCAGCTTGGCCAGCGGATCCAAACAACGCATATATTGTCGCCTTGGATTCAGATAATGCCAAGTTGGCTTGGGTGGACGCCGACGATCCAATATCCATTAGAGTGTCATCTATCAATCAAGATGGGAGCCTCTCGCCTCACCGCACATTGGAGGGACACGAAAATCCCATTGGACTTATTCTCTCCAACATGGAAGGAACGTTGGTCTCCTTTGACGATTCTTCCACAATCATTGTCTGGAACATACGGACAATGCAATTCGAGCGTGCCATTAATGCCAACGAAGAACTCGGATTTATCTTTTCCATGAACATTCATAAACGTCGCATCGTAACTGGCGGGAAGAATGGAAGAGTCATTGTGTGGGACGCGGATACTGGAGATGCTATTTGGACAGTCGACGTCGAAGAAAAGTATTTGTCGGGTCTCTCCGTCCAGAATCTGCTAAATGTAGCGGTTTGGGAGGATCTCGTAGCGTACGGCGTATGGGAAGGGGGTTTTTGGGTGGGTAACATGAAGGAGAAAAGGCAAATTGCCACGTTTGAGGTCGAGGACATGAGGAAAGCAATGGCCCTTCGAAGTGGTAATGGTATCGTGAGCGAAGGGACGACGTCTGCGTCTGAAGAGACTTTGCACGAAAACCCGAACAATACCACCAGTGACTCGTCTTTGGTTCTTTCCGATCGTGTCGAACAAAATGGGCCGACCAATGATACGGCAGGGCCGTCCTCCATACCGGAAACCCCCTCTTACACTTCAAATGATATACCTTCGTCAGCCAGTTTTCCTCAGGACGGCCCTGCCGATTCAGAACATGCTGCTCACGGGGTGACAAGCAATGGCACCGATGTCGCTGTTGTAGTTCCACCAGGCGTTCATGGTGATCTGACGATTTGGTTCGATTCTGACTCGGAAACGGATACGGAAGATGATGAGGAAGGGCCACCAGGGCCTCCTGGTCTGCATGGCTGGATACCTCCACCTTTTGTGTTTCCAGCAGCAGCAGAGCCTACACTTTTCCCAATGACTTTGGCTTTAAATGGCCATCTTCTTCTTACCAATGGACCCGAGAGACATCAACTAGCTGTATGGGATTTGAGAGGTCTCACGCCGCTGTATACCCTAAGTTCAACGCAATCCGATTCCACCGCTCCCTCTCCCGATGATGCACGAAGGCGATCAAGTCACGCCCGTTGGAGACGCCGCCGCGATGTCCGACCTCCAGAAATCAAGTTTGCTGAAATTAGCCGAGATGGAAGCATGGTTTTTGCAAGTGTGACAGACAGGTCCAGGCGCAGGCGTCGGCAGGACTTGATGCTACCTGAGAAACGGAACGAATTTTTAGTGTGGGACTTTCGGAAGGACATAAATACTGAGAAACCTTCTCAAAGAAAATTTGAAAAAGTTCGAATCGGAGGACGCGGGGAAGGAGGTTTAGACTGGGCGGATGGTGACGACGGGGAGGGAATTGAGATATGGATCTGTTGGGATGAAGAGGTAATAGGCTAGGATTTTGGGACACCACACACTCACGCATTATGGCACACGACTTTTTTATCCTATTGAAGGAGTTCGTTGCTGACTTTTACCCAGTGTATTAAGCGATACATCCTGGTTTGCATTTTGTAAAACGGGTGATTCGCATTGTGTAATATTTTTTTGAACCTTTACTTGCACATGTTTTTGGAACTTTCTGAAGTTTAAGCTGGGAAATAGGAATACTCTGCACGCTTTTATTCACTGGAATTTGAGATATTATATTTCGCCGAGAGCCGAGTCAGTTGCATTTGCCTTGTTTGGCCGTGTGCAATAAGAGTCGCCGAGCTTTTACCGCAGATGCCATGCTACGAACCATGGAACCATGGGGGGCCGAATGTTGACATGGCAACCCCCTGCTGCCCCGCGCAATTCCCGCCCAAATGAAGTTAACCTTAAATACGATAAATTTGCATCCCTTTGGGGTCATAGGGGGGATCATGTGAGGCTTTGGGTAACTGTGTTGGATTTTGCACATGCCAAATCGAAGGCGAAGAAGGCCCCGCAATAACTATCAAAGATTGGACAGCAGGCGGATGCTCTGTTTGCGCAATGTAAAGTTTTAACCTCAAATGACAGCACTGCCTGCGATAGGAGGTTGTCATAATGGCTCTACCCACATGCTGTCAGACAAAATGGGCTTTTTCATATTGGTCAAGGAACGGCTGCCGACTTGTTATCTGCGCTTGTCCGCTTGCTGCCAGAAACGGTAGATGAAGCCTTGTCCAGTTGCGCTTTTTCAAGTAAGAAAGATCCACGAGTGCACCAGACGCGCAGACGACAAGGAAAAATCTACAAAAAAGTTCTGGGCGTTAAACCTGACCGAACGGACACAAGGTCTCAGGCCGCGTCCTTCTTGTCGTGGCTCTCCAACGCACTACTGGTAACCTCGCGTGTTGATCATTTGTTTGTCAGGTGTGCCCAGGCAGTGTGTATAGTGGCATGTGTTTATGGCAAAGTAGCGGTTGGGATTCGGCTCGGCACGATATGCCCATTGTACTCTATGGCGGATGATATTGTTTATTTTTAACCCACTGCTGCGGGCAACAAAGGCCGATACCGCTATTCGCACACAAGAAAACAGAAAAATTCATTGCGTAAAGATTCATGAAAAAAAATGGGCAAGAAGCGCCTTATCACTAGAAATGTGTGAGGTGGTACATATCCCATCCTTTTCTTTTGTAAACTTGATTCTGATCATGATCTCTCTCCCCCGAATGTTTGCAAATGGAAAAGCGCAAAAAATTCCTACAAGATCGCAGTCACGAAGCGCAAACAAAACTGCCAATCCGTGAAAAACCGAAACCGTTTCTTTAACTCAAAAAGTCAATGCCAATCTAGGTTTTAGTGTGACGCTACCAAGGGGTGGAGGATGTCCTTCCCTCCGATAGCAATTTGTTTATGATTATGGGCTGCTGGTAGCTTTTTGTAGATTTGAGTCACAAGTTTGCCGATTTTTGCTTTTCTGGTGTGATATCCTTTTTTTTTGCTACAATCCAATTGTTGGATTCAGGAAAGTTGTGTGGCAAATAGTTACTTGTATTCGTGGTGGAAATTTGAGTTGGAGAGAATGCCCCCACTGAAATTAAGATTACCTTTGGGTGATATAAAGAGGGGGGCAGGTCAAGGGCTCCCGCTTCTCGTTGCGGTTACCATTCCCTTTTGTCTCACTCTAATACCGTCCCCAAAGAAACGCTCGCGCTGGTCGCATTTTATTTCGTGCGCTGGTCGTACTTTCTTTCAGTCTTTCGTCCACTTTAGAGTGCGACACCTCATACAAGAAACAAGTTAGTTGCCATCATGTCCACCCAGCCTGAAGACACCAAAGAGCATCTCGAGCCCGTCGTGGGTACGGGAGAGAAGGATGGCTTTGAGCCATCCCGCGTTTACGGAGACTACGTTGAGCTCCCAAGTGGATTGCCCGATGAAGGAACTGCCTTGACCGCTCGTGCTATCATCATTGGTACTATTCTGGGATCCGTCGTTGCGGCTTCCAACATTTACCTTGGACTGAAGACTGGTAAGGTTTCACATCTGTCTCTATTATTCGGTTGCAAGCAACTTACTAAAACAATGAACTAGGATTTACCTTTGGTGCCTCTCTTTTCGGTGCCATCTTTGGTTTCGCTATTATGAAGCCCCTCTCCGTGATTGTGCCCAAGGCCTTTGGTGGAGGTTATTTCGGTCCTAAAGAGAATTGTACCGTCCAAACCGCGGCTACTGCCGCTGGTGGGCTTGGGACTCTTTTCGTAGCAGCTGTGCCTGCCATGTATCGCCTTGGTTTGTTGAGCAAGGAACCCAAAGATGACATTGGCAAAATCCTTGCCTTGACATTCATTACCGCCTACTATGGTCTTTTCTTTGGTACGTGGGTCCCAGTATTTCTCTACATCTCTCGACAGCCACCTTACCATTATTTACACAGCTGTTCCGCTTCGCAAGTATTTCATCATCAAGCAGAAACTCGTGTTCCCAACTCCATTTGCTTCTGCCAACACGATCGCCTCCCTCCACGCAGTCGGCGGTGAGGCTGAGGGTGTGTACAAGGCTAAAATCATGGCGGGTTCCATGCTATTTGCTATCTGTTGGAACGTCTTTGGATACTTCCTCCCGGGTATCAGAAGTTGGCACGTCTTCAGTGAGTAGTCTTACTTCATTCAAAGCATCTCAATATGCATCAGACTCATCGTTGTAAATCCAGCCTGGTTCCACCAAGCCGGATGTGCCAAATGTTTCGAGGTTGAGCAATGGTCTTGGTACATTGGTAAGATTGCTCAAAGTCGTTGGGTGCTAGTCAACGTCAGTCAACTCACGCTTTCTTGACCTTAGAATGGACTCCTGCTTTCATCGGCGCTGGTATGCTTTCAGGCCTTCACGTTTCCTGCTCCATGTGGTTGGGATCATTCCTCGCTTGGGGTGTCATTGGACCGGTTCTCTTCCACACCGGCAAGGCAATCGAGCCCTTCCTCTCCCTCAACAAACTTGCAGATCCCGCCAACCACCCCACTCCCCGTTACTGGCTTTTGTGGCCTGGTATCATGCTCATGATCTGCGCTTCCTTTGCCGAGTTGTTCTACAACTGGAGAAGTATCTACAACGGCATCAAAGGCGGTTTTAATGAGTTCATCGGCAAAATTAGGGGCGCTCGCGGAAACCGTGCTGACTTATCTTTGACCAACGTGGAGGACGAGGACCCCGCCCCGCCCCACGAACAAGTGCCCGTACTCGTTTGGTGCGGAGGATTGGCCTTGTCATCCGTTGTTACTATCACTGTTTTGGCGGCTGTTTTCAAAGTCAACGTTGGCGAGGGTATCCTTTCGATCATCTTGGCATTCATCTTTGGTTTCATTGGAATTCAAGCCAGTGGTCAAACCGACATCAACCCCGTTGGGTATGTGTGTCGCAAGCTGTTCAGGAGATATTTGTGCCGTACTTACGCTATCTTTACCGTGATATTACAGTGCCATTGCAAAGACGTCCCAGTTTGTGTTCGGTGGTATCTCTCGCGGAAAGGGCATGACCGGACCCGACACTCTCCCACAGGCTCAACTCAACAACTTGCTTGCTGGTGCCGTGGCAGGTGGTGCGGCTTCCCAAGCTGTCGATATGGTCGGTGACTTGAAGACTGGTCACCTTCTCCGTGCGTCTCCAAGGACCCAGTTTATCGCGCAAATCTTTGGCACATTCGCTGCGGTTTTCATCGGTGTCGGGCTGTACATTTTGTATTCTAGCGCCTACCCGTGTATCAACGACCCAGAGATTGAAAAGTGCAGCTTTCAACTTCCCTCCGTCACCGCCTGGGAGAAAACCGCCGTCGCCCTCACTTCCCCCAAACCCTCAATTCCAACATCCTCCGGTATTACCGCCATTGTCATGGGTATTGTCGCCATCTTCTCGGTGATTCTCCGTCACAAGCTCCCCTCAAAGTACGCCTGGATGGTTCCCAACTTTTCCGCCATTGGTATCTCCTGGGTTTTGCAGACGACCGTGTACTCTACTGCCATGGTGATTGGTGCTCTCGTGATGACTGTTTGGCAGAAGCGTAACCCTGCTTCCTGGATGCTCTGGGGTTTCGCCCTCTCATCAGGTTTCATCGCTGGTGAAGGTCTTGGTGGTCTCATCAATGCCATCTTCCAGATGTCTGGTCTTGAGGGAGAGAAGGTCGGATTGGCTGTTGGTTGTCCTCTTGACGAGTTCAACGGTACACCCGCGTACTGCGGTTAGGAGGCGTACCGATAGGCATTCTTGGCGAGTGTTTAGTTGTACTTCTATGTTGACTAGCATCTCAGTAGTGTAGAGATTGCTAGACGTCCATCTTTCTTGTAGATTGACCTCTTCTTGAAAAAAGAAATACACTAATATGTCGAGGTTTTTCGATACCACATCCCATCGATACAAAAAACCCCGTGCTTACTAAGCCACTCTAAGCCCTCCGATAAAATTAAAAACCCAAAATGGAAGGTCTCGTGTCACCTGATGATCGGAACTTTCCCCTTGCGGTACCACCGAAAGTTGCCCCAAAGCGCCAGACCTTTTTCAATGACCCTTCCTTCAATAGAAACCCTCAGGGCAAGCAACAAAGGAAACTGCGTGCAGAAACCGAGACTGCACCCACGGCAGCACCGATAGAAGGGCTTGACTCGCTGTATATTCCACAGCGGCTGGATTCCGCATGTCGACAACAGTCTATCTCATTCGCCATGGCGAGCGAATAGATCACATTGACCCTTCCTGGAGCTGCACAGCTTCGCAGCCATACGATCCGCCTCTATCTCCCGGCGGCATTAGACAAGCCTGTCGAACAGGCTCTCACCTTTCGACGCGGCTCGTAACCTCTCCGATTCGATACATATTTTCTTCGCCTTTTAAACGATGTATCGAGACGGCAGAAGAAATCCTGCATGCTCTTACTAGCCACGCGAATCGAGAATGCAGGATCTCCACCGTCCCATATGTACCAGCCCCTTCCTCCTCCTTCCTTTCCAAGCAAAGCCCGCAAAGTCCGGCGCCCCGTTCTCTCTCCGCCCCCATCTTCAACATTGACAATCGATTGTCTGAATGGATGTCGCCGTCCTACTTTTCCCATCCACCTTATGTTTCGGCACATTCCTCACCTTACGCTGCACCATCTTACCCAGAGTCTTACACCCAAATGGCATCGCGCTTCACAGACGCTTTCAATGAAATTGTCGATTGTGCGTTCGGGCAGATGCATGATGAGAATGGATCGATTGTCATTGTGACGCATGGAGTCGGCATCAAAGCAATTCTTGAAAGCATCTGCGGCCATGATGTGGAACATGTGGGTTGTGCATCGATAACAAAATTGTCAAAAACTGCATACTCTGGTTGGAAGGTGGGTATGGTGTGCGATGAATCTCATTTGGGAAGGAACTCTTGGGATCGTCGTGAAGGCCATGTGTCGGGACCATCATCACAGGCATCAAGGAGTACCAACGTATGGAGGAATGATCTCACTTCCACGGCAACATCAACGTCGTGGGGACATGGAGGCTTTGCGACGAGAACGTTGGCACTGTTAGGATGAAGGTGGCGTATGTATGTATTGTTGGCATGAATAAAATACCATGCGTTGACGCACGGTAAAAGAGCAAAATGTAGTACGCGGTACCCCGCAGGTAGCCTATAGTATGGTCGTAGAAGTAGCAGCCTGTGTAGTAACAGGCACTGAATTAATTGATGCATAGGTTGTACACAGAACCGTGACATTAAACTCTAATCGCAATCGGTGTAAGAGAGCCAAGTTTCACAATTTCCACAGGTTGGCAGTCGCCATTCCTGGTTTTAACCTACAGATTGGTTAGCTGTACTGCTGTGTTTGGACGGTGGCAAGCATTGGATCTGTGAGCACTTTGAACTGAGTATTTAAGCGAGCCCTACATCCTCTCAGTTCCTCCCGCGTTCAAAGCCATAAAAGAGAGGAAACATATCTGGATTTTATCTACAAACTGTGATGACCAAATGCAAAGAGTTGGAGCAGCTGCCCACGACCTCAACGGAGGATAATCTACAAAAGAAAAAAACAAATAAACAAATGAGGATAGTTGTGGGGAATCGATAAGTTTAAAACTTAAAAAGTTGCGTGATCCACGTGATCTCGCAATCGACGCGCTTGCTTTTTGATCCGAGCTTCACCACAATAAAGGCGCGCCTTCCTCCACTGCCTTTTTTGGGTTTTTGTCCAGTGGATCTCCGTCATTGGTTTTTTTATTTTTTTTTTTAACTCCGATCGCGACATATTCCTGGCAACTTGCGCATTCCTCCAGATGTGTCGGCGTTGCAGTGAGCCGAGCAACCAAAGATGGTCAAAATAGCGGGAAAGAAAAAGAAAAATCGGAAACTCATCACCCTTTGGTAATATCGGAGACGCAATGAGCGATCGGAGCTCACCAGGCCGGTTGGCTATAAAGAGGGGTTGAGATTTCAAAGAGAACCTTGCTAGATCCCATCCTCATTTTCATCGAACGCCAAGTTCTTGTTTCGCCATTGTATTTTTAAATGGGCAAGCAAGAAACTGCCTCGTCGTCAAGCAAGACCTTTGCGGTCGAAGAGGATCCGTACCGGATCGAAGCTATCAACGATGACGACCATGATCCCCGCAGGCGGCTTGGGCTTTGGTCAACCACATTTCTCATCTTCAACCGGATGATTGGAACGGGCATCTTTGCGACCCCTGCCTCAGTCCTCCTCTCTGCTGGCAGTGTTGGCATGGCCCTTATTTTTTGGGTTATTGGTACTCTCATCGCCGTTGCTGGTATGACCGTGTATCTCGAATATGGGACAGCGATACCAAAGTCCGGGGGCGAAAAGAATTATCTCGAGTTTGTGTATCGGCGGCCAAAGCTGCTTGCGACCTGCGTATATGCATGGCAGTCGGTGCTTTTGGGTTGGGCAGGCAGTAACAGTATCGTATTTGGTCAATACGTCCTTTTCGTTTTCAATGTTGAACCCGGCGATTGGAACTCGCGAGCGCTCGGTCTTCTTTGCGTAACATTTGCGTTTTTGATCCATGCTGTAGCGTACAAGTGGGGAGTGCGGGTACAGAATGCCCTCGGGGTATTCAAGATTATCGTTCTCCTCATTGTCGTTTTTTCTGGATTTGCGGCTCTCGGTGGACACCTGAAGATACCAAAGCCGGATAACTTTTCCAATGCCTTTGATGGCACAACCGACAATGCGTATAATTACGCCTCTGGCCTCTACAAGGTTATATGGTCTTTTATCGGATACAGCAACGCAAACTACGCGTTGGGCGAAGTCAAGCGTCCCATTCGCACGATCAAGATCGCGGCACCTCTCGCCATCGGGATTGTCTCTGCTTTGTACATGTTCGCCAACATTGCATACTTTGCTGGTGTACCGTTGGAACAATTTCGAAACTCTGGGGTGCTTATCGCAGGGCAGTTCTTCATCAACGTGTTTGGCGAAACATTCGGTCGTCGGGTCCTTCCCGCCTTTGTCGCACTCTCTGCCCTTGGAAACGTGATGTCGGTCATCTTCTCTCAGGGCCGGATCAACCAAGAACTCGGCAAAGAGGGTGTCCTCCCATTCTCCCGCGTTTGGGCCTCCAACTGGCCCTTCAAAGCCCCTTTTGCCGGCCTAGGTCTTCACTGGGTCTTTTCTGTCATCATGATGCTCGCCCCGCCGCCGGGTAGCGCATACAATTTCATAGTCGACGTTATCACCTACCCGCTCACTGTCGTCAATGTATTTATCGCCATTGGTCTTCTTTGGCTTCGATTTAACCGCGATCGCTTCCAGTGGAAATCTCCATTCAATGCGCCTCTTGTGTGTATCATCTTCTTCCTTGCGTGTAATGTTCTCCTCGTAATATTCCCGTTCTTGTCCCCACCGGGAGGAGCACCTGACATCGGATATGTGTATTGGTTACCCTCACTTGTAGGAATTTTAGTTTTGGTAGCTGGGGCTCTGTACTGGGCTGTTTGGTGGGTTCTGTTGCCAAAGCTTGGCGGTTACCAGTACGAAAGGGTGAAATCGGAATTGGCTGATGGTACGCCAATATTTGAATATAGAAAGATAAAATAGTCTTGATAGCTGTGTATAAATCTGTAGCGAGACTGTATGTAAATTTCAACTTCTATGAACGATGCACGCTTATTCCGATCGCGAAAGCACACAGTTCAGCGCCCAGCGGCGTGCGCAGAGGAAGACTTGCTCGTGATGTTTAATATATATTACGGAACGATACCTAGATTGTCGCTTAGATTGGCAAACGAAGCTAGCTAACTTATCCAGTCAAGTTTGGCTCTTAACAAGCCCGACAAAGTGACAGTAAAATACATGTACGTTTCATACTATGGTTCCGGGGCCGGCCTCTCCGAGGAATCCGCGGACCAGCTCTCGTTTCTCCGTCTGCTACTTGTCCGGCCACTGAAAACCCTTCTGAAAAGTCCTTCTGGTTCTGGTTGAGGCATGAGCATCCGCGATAAGTCTCTAATTTCTTTGCTCAGATTTTGAAGATCTCGAGAGAAATTGGCTGCATTCTCATTGGCGCGTGCCCGTTCTTGCTCTAGGGTTTGTTCAAGGCGTCTGGTACGTTCGCGCTGATTTCGGGTTTCTGATCGTGTTATACGCTCCAAAGTCTTGAGTGCCTCTTTCATTCCTTGCACTTGTTCTGCCAATTCTTTGATGGAGTTTGCGTCGTGTTGCGGCATTGGTGGTGGTGACGCGGGCTTGTCCACAGGGGGTTTTACAGGGTCGGCAACATTAGCGGCAGGTCTTCGCCCCTCGACGCTCGCCCTCGAAGCTGCTTCTGCTCCTTCGGTCAGTCGGGATTGCCTGCGATTTCGGACGTCAACAAAAGATAGCCCGGTGTCATCAGCAGGTCCAGCCTCGTCTTGTTCTTCCACTTCATCCAAGAGTCTCATGTCCAGACCAAAACGCACAGATTCGAGAGGATTTGGATCAACAGTTTGCCCTTCCTCGTCTGGATTTGGCATTGGTGGCAGGGACGAGAGTGACCGACCTACCAGAGATGGGACCGACGGAATCCGCATGTCCTTACCGGATGAGCCAAAGTGAAAGATTTTCAAAGCTTTATTCCATGGACTATCGTTCGTCTGCATATGATCGAATATAGGTGCTTCGCGAGGCATTCTGCCGGCCAGGCGAGGATCAGTCTCCTTATCGCCTTCCTTCCACCAATGGGTTTTCGCCACCTGCTCTTCCGGACATGTGTACAAAACTACACCACGTTCAAGCATGCTAAAGAACTCTGGCGTATCCACTAAAACGCTGTCTCTGTCCGGGTGCTCTGATGGATGATCTACAGCTGTTGCCAAAATTCGTGGCGGCTTATGCGACCCAAAGTCGTCTGGCGTCACTTTACGTGAGGATTTTGGTTTTTGCCACCATCTCATTCTCGACCAGATAGAGTTGTTGGAGAGCTTGGGATTATCATCATATTTAGGTTCAGAGTCGGGGCGTGATGATGGTTGGCGATGGCGGAAATGTGTTTTCACTTGGTATCGCATGGGCCATGGCCAGTAGAGCTCCAATTCCACCATTAGCTGAGAGATTTCAACCAGCCATGCGCTGGTGGTATTGACAGTGACGTTGGCGACATTTACTGTCATCAAACCAATGATGAGGTTGACAAGGAAGATAATGAAGATGACGTGGAATAATAGACGCAGTACGAACACCTCCGATTCTTGCGAGTAGTCAAGTACACTAAAATAGGAGCACTTAGTTATCCCGCATTTTGGGGGTTGTATTAATCATTGTACAAACCTATAGTCTCCGGCTGTCATCGTCAAAACGCTCTGCATAGCTTGCGTCATCGATTGAAAATGTAGATCGGCCGTGGCGGGCGCTTGGAGGGCGAGGGGGTATTGAATAAAATAAAAACCTCCAGCAAAGCTAGACGCTAGCACAGTGAACGGAACCAGTACTGGGAAAATGTTTGCTGTCGCAGAAACCCATATCCGTATGATGGGTCCAATTGACGGTATGATGCGTAGCTGCATCAAAAGGCGGGTACATGCCAGCACCAAGGTGAAGCCCATTAACAGTGGTGGAACATATTTGTGCATTAGCGCCCCTCGAATGGCACAGTAAAGGACAGATATGTGGACGACGGTATCCACCAAGTTACTCATAGAGCGGATATAGTCTCCGGGGGCGTCCATGAATTCGCGAAGCTCTTGAATGATAAAAAGCACACAGAGGAAGAGTGCGATGCAGGTGATCGGCAAAAGTCCTTTGGCCGTACCCTCTGACGAGTGACCAAATTCTTCTTGAACCGTCAAGGTAAACATGGCCCAGATCGAGGCAATGAAAGACAAGGACATGATGAAATGCAATGCAAAACGATACCAAAAGCCCCCGGCTATCCAATGATATTCCATCAGCGCTTGCATAACCGGCTGCAGTATGATTTCTTTATCCCCGGTTCCAAGAAGTCGGATGAAAGGACTTGGCTGACGGAAGAATTTCCCTCCTACGGAATCGTGATAGGCTTCTTCCGTCAGAAGCGCCTCGGGTGCCATACATATAACGCATTCAGCTTCGGGAGTGCCCGTCCCTATGGTGGCCCCCCGTAATTGTGCGACAATATTCAACCGAGTCCATATCTGCATGAACGGATTTATATTATCTGTTCTTCGTGTCACTTCTGCTAGAGTTGCTGTCCCCAATCGCGTTCCGCGAACTGGTGCAGCTCGCACTTCAGCCTCTCGGGTCTCACCTACTGGGACGCAGCTCGGGATCGGTATGCTAGATAGCTCCTGGAGGAACCAGCATGCTTCAGCTGGGAATCTCTGAGCAACTGTCGGTAACAAGGTGAGGGCCCGAGATTTCCGAAAGACCAGAGGTAATTGCCCGGATGGTGGCTCCAATTTTTCATCGGGAATCAACAAGCTATCCAGTAATATGTGGACAAGAGACTGGTGGCCAAGCTCGATTGCTTGACGTAAAGTAGGTGTAATGTCTGGTGGAATCCAGTGACTCTCGATCAATGTCCAGACAATGGCGGTCAAGTTCAGCTCACAGACAAGATGGAATAGATCTTGCACAAACTGATTGTGTCTAGCAGTAGAAACTCGTCCAGTCAAAAGCGGTGCACAAGGATCTTCATAGAACTCGATCAACTCCTTAACCGTCCTCGGCTTCGCATATCCGCCGGCAGCTGCAAGAACCAAGAACATGTAGACGCAGGGTGCAACAATATCTGGAAAGTCGTTCTCAAGTTGGTTTCCGCGACCTTCTTCCATGTGACGACGGTCGACCTCCTTCCGGTCCATCGTTGTCTGACATTTATCCATGATGAACAGCTCCAACACCGCCAGTAAATGATCTGTACCCCTAGCACAAATCGGTATTAACGCTGTAATAACACCTTCAGGTGCGACAAGGTGTCCCAAATTATCCAAGATCACCCGACAGCAGTTGGCACGCTGCAAGTGAGCGCAATACTCTAATGCTGAGTTTGCAGCGTCCTGCGAGACAAATGCACTGTAATCTGCCAGTAAGGTTTCCAAAATGGCGGAACCGATTGCGTCGGGCTGCAATACCGCAAGTACCATAAATCTTGGTATGATATCGCGAGTGATGGCTTCCTCCGACACCCGCTTGAAAATAAGCGGACATACCAGTTCCATGAGTTTGGGAGCACTAGCATATTGTGTTATATACTGTAAAATTGTCTCAAGCTCATTCCCATGCAGCTTGCGAAGGCCCTGCTCTACCTCCCTTCGAAAGTACTCCTCGGCCCCTTCTCTCATCGTCACCAATTCCATAACACCTTCTGGATCCGTCGGCTGAGGAAGCATTCCCGAACGTCCCTCGATGTCGATCGAAAAGCGTTGCCACACTTCCGCGTCCGCGAACTCATCTTCTCGGCCTTCATTTGCGGCGGCATTTGCAGCTAAGGCCCAATGGAGTCCATCGAGGTGCGACCCAAGAGGTTCCGCTGGTCGATCCCGATACACAGGTTCCCGCAAATCTTTGACAATTCTGTGAAATCGCGCGACGCTCCATCTACCTGCGGCGAAAGCGGCCTCTATAATATTTTGGGTATGCTTCCCATGTATCAGTCCTGAGATGCTTTTGTCCTCCTTTTTCGGGGGATTTGATGCTGTCGCAGGAGAGTCACTCTCTCCGTTTGTTAACACCTCGATGAATTCTTGAACAAGCTTTCGGCGCGCTGCGTTGCAAAAGAGTGCTTCGGCCAGTTCTGCTCGACTCGACATTGACCCTTTTGACGAATGTACAGGAGTCATCCAGGATGCGCGACGACTTCCTGTACGAGGACTCATGCTCAAGGGACTCAAGGTGCCAGGTATGTATTGTCGAGATCCAAAGTTGGCAGCGTTCGCACGGACCATTTCTTCGAGCATCTCTTGTGAATCCATCACGATCCGCACCGGAGGTGGGCCGATATCGCTGCTAGAGCCTCTCCATGTCGAGGATTTGTTTGCGCGCATCATTGTATGATTGGCTCAGTTACCAGAGTGGTCCACAGCCGCCAGAGGAAGCTGGACAAAGATCTGGCTAACAGAATCCAAAGTAGTTAATATTCCAGCTCTAAACAGCGCTAGCAATCATAAGATGAACTGGGAAGATAGCCGAGAAGAACTGATGTCTAAAGCTTGAATCTGTACAGATACTTCCCGGACCATACCAGTAAACATCGAAAGCTCCGATTCCCGCGCATGAGGGTACAATAGGGATAGAATCATGCTTGCGAAATTTGGTTAATAAGCAATTTCCTTGCATGGTGTTCGTTACAGAATTGTGATATTTTGCATAAGATGAAGGATAATATATCCAACGAATTACGTATAACTACAAAGGCGATCCATATAGCTGGCGTTAAAAAAAGAAAAAGAAAGATATAAAAGAGCATCCCAAAGAGAGACAGAAAATAACATCAAAGGCTGAATTAAGAGTTCTAAACTAAATCTTTCAAATTCACTGCGTTACGCTCAAACCGGTTGCCTCTGCCGATGATACTAAGGTTTGCTAAGATAAAAAGTGCTTGGAAGCGTTGGCAACTGCATCAGTAAATCCATATTTTCTATTAGAAGCATCAAAAGAATGTTGCCTACAAACCTATATCGAACATCGTTGATAATTGATAATCACGGGACACGTCAACAAACTTGAGGCGCCAAGTCCACATAGCCCTGGCACAAGACGTTCATTCACTTCTCGCTCCTTGACACTACCAGATAATCGACCCGTTGCTTCTTCCTTCACTATGGCCACTCCCGGCGACAAGAAGCAGCTTCCCCCACCCATGCCTTATGAGTCGCTCCCAGACTACCACAATGCCACAAGCTCTTCCGCACATTTTCCCTATGACCGTGCACCACAGGAAGGGGATGCACTGATAGGTTCAGACGGCCACTCAGAGAAATTTAATCGAAGCCCCAAATACAAAGATGTCTGGGCGACAGTTTTGTTCGTTGTCCACCTTGTTGTTTTGGTTTTGTTGGCTGTGGCAGGCTTCCGTGTGGACCTTCCTCCGGCGTCCGCAAGGGCGGTACAGGGCGCCGATCCTTCTGTTCCAGTCGGGGACAACCTGCCATTATCGACGCTTTATGGCCTGATTGCAGTAATGATTTTTGGAGGTTTGGGCTTGACGGTTGCCTACTTTATGGCCTTGGAAAGGTAGAGGGTTATTGCAGTTGACGATTGATGATGAATTATTGCTGACATGGTTCTTTGACAAGATATGCTCGACACATGATCCAAACCTCGTTCTTTCTCAATACCGCAATTTCAGCTGTCATCGGCGTATTTAATCTTGCGTCCGGTGCTTTCATTGCCGCGCTCTTCGCCTTACTCTATGCAGGCATTCACATCTTCATGTACTTTGCTTACCGGTCTCGCATGGATTTCGCGCGCGTGATTTTGGAGAATGTGACCACAGTCACAAAGATGTATCCCGGCACAGTGATAACGGGTATTCTGGGTGTTGCTGGACAGACTGTTTGGAGCATAGGATGGATTATTGCAGCTATCGGCGGTGCCAGGGTGATTCAGACGGTGGAGTCTGACGGCGTAAAGGTCAGTAAACTTTTATACAGACGTTCTTGATTGGTATATTCAGGCTAACATATTGCTGGCTACTATACAGTATGCTGTTGCCGTTTATCTAAGCTTTTCCTTGTACTGGACGTCCCAAATCATTAAGAACGTGGTGCATGTCACTGTCTCTGGAGGTGAGTGGCTGCGGTCCGCCGCATATCGGTTGGAATTGCGCCGGCTGACCTGACCTCTCCAATATAGTGTTTGCAACGTTTTACTTTACCGGCATCTCCACCGCGGATGGTGCCGTCGTTGTCCCAGTCCGCAATCCGACCCTTAAAAGTGCCAAACGTGCCTTGACAACAAGTTTCGGTCCAATTGCGTTTGGATCTCTTATTATTGCCCTAATTCAAACCCTCCGTGGCGTACTCCAAACCATTCGTCGGAATGCCCGGGAGGAGAATAACAAGTAAGCTGGTCTCTTTCAATAACATATCGCAAGCATGTGTTCACTGATGTTGGATAGTATTATGGTTCTTGCTGCCACATGCGCCGAGTGTATTCTGTCCCTCCTAGAAGGCCTCGTCGCATTTATTAACGTTTACGCCTACACTCAAGTGGCCATCTACGGCAAATCTTATCTCGAGGCTGCTCGCGATACGTGGGCCCTTATCCGTGCCCGAGGCATTGATCTCATCATCAACGATGATCTGACATCGGGCGTACTTACAATGGGCGCGCTTCTTATTGGCTTGGCGAACGCTTTTGTGGCTTACGTTTTCTTGTACTTGTCATCGGTACCAAAGACGAAAGAATTGGAGGTGATCGCGGCGATTATTGCCTTTGTAGTGGCGTTTGCGCAGTTTTGGGTCTTGGCAGAGACGATTCGGAGTGGAGTGGCAACTACCTTTGTGTGCCTGTGAGTACTTGCTACTTTTTTTCCCATTTTGGATAATGTTTTGGGTATAGCTGCTGATTTGGTGTATTCCCTTCGATGCAGGGCTGAAGATCCGATCGCATTGGCTCGTACGAAGCCGGATTTGTATGAAAAGATCCGCGCCGCTTACCCTACCAGTGGTGTTGCAAGCGATGTCTAGCGACAATGAAATGTATCTTCCTTGGATTCCCTTCATTTGAACGTTGATCTATTAGAATTTCTACAATGAGCGCCGTTATTGGGCATCAAACTTTGGATGATTTTAGTACCGCATGTATTATTGTTGTTTTTGAATATCATAAATGAATCTGCGCGTGGGCGGTGTTTTTCGTAACTTGAATCGGGTCACAGTGGCGTTCAGATGGGTGCAACGACACACCCAGGTGCAGTAGGCATTATACGAAGGGATTTCATGGGAAGATTTCAGTCACCACGATGAGGAGCCCAAGGCTGCCAACGAGATGAAAGAGTCAACGCTGGAATTGAACTGTTAGCGTCGCAGCTCTTGTGGCTGATCGCGCACAATTATGATACTACAAGGTCATTATGCAGTGAGCCAAGCTGTCAAAAATGGATGTCAATATGGGCCGTTGCTGCCGTTCCTTTCCAGTTCTTATGGGAACAGCTTGGATGGGTCGCATATGGGAAGCGAGGGATTGATAGGCAACTGTCGGCCCCTTGGTATTATCAGCCTGTATGTTGTTGCTTCTATCGAGAGGGATAATGTAATCGAACCTACTACGGTGCCAAAGGAGGTCTTCAACGCTATGAATGCCAGGACACTTACGAACCAAGATCACTGGACATCGCTCGGTTTGGCCGCTCGATCAATCTCTGCATGCAAGGCGGATGGTCGATGTTGCTGGCGCCAACCGAGACTGATTAGCATCCTTCAGATTTCATCTTTCTACACCTACCATATTCAGTGGACAAGAGACGATGATCGTGGTGTAGGAGGCGGAGCTTTGCAGCCCGCGGAAGACCTCATAGTCTTTTGTTTATGGGTTCTCGTGCCGAGAGAACGGCAAGAGATGTCGTAAATAAAAGGCGAAACTAAGCGACCTACAGGATAGCGAAAGCGGCCGTCACTTGATATCTGGTGGAGAGCTAGGAGGACACTTGAGCAGGTCGTGACGTGTGCGGGTACCAAGTTCTGGAGGCAACAAGACAGTAGAGTGCCTCAATTAGTGACTTGACTGGACACTTTGCCCTGGAATTGCTATAGAGTCCACCTCTTGAGACCTAAACGCTGTCTCACGATAAGACGACCACGCAGGATGACTGGGATGGCTATCTTAAAAGGCCCTGGGCTCAAAGGCTTGTTGTGGACTTTGCGAGTTGTTGGACTTTGATCGTTGGTACAAAAGACTATGAAACAGGTACTATAGGTTCTGCCCCACCTGTTCTGGCTGTGGACAATCCAACTTTGATGATCGTTTGCTTTTTGGAACTTTTGGTCACTTTACTTGGTGTCCGAAAGCCAGGCCATTTGGCATCTGAATTCTTTACAAAAAAGATCATCAATCATGCCGCAAGGCCCGCGACTGCACAGAGTCAACACACCATGTGCGGTCATTTTTGTTCTTTTTGTAGAGTTTGTTTATAAGCCATCTTTGTGCGTGGCAGCGAGTCATTTGCCGACTACCGCGGATTTGAAGCCTTGAAAGCTTTTAAAGTCCTGCCCTGAAGACAGCCGCAGACAAGTGCCTTCAAACGGCCCTGATCCAAGTGACACGATCATGACTGTGCCGCTCAACTCATCCGTCGCGCCTTGTCCCTCAGCCCTGCAGACTTCACACCAATCAACACTTGCTGTCGGCCCGTGGAGAAGGGATAGGAATTCCACGTGGGGGAAGTCTCGGACTACTTGAGAGCTCTCAATCCTCTTCTCGCTCTCTGTCTGTACTTTGCGAATGGAGTGAGCTGCAAAAGTACAAGGGACATGTCAGTTGCGAACAGATCAAGCGAGATCACCTCAGGTCCCCAAACTCCGAAAGTCGCTGCCCGAAAGCACCGCTCGGCCACAGCCGCGTTTATTAAAAAAATATGGCGAAATAGGTAACCGCTCACCTCCTCTGTTCAACATGGTGACTGCCATCTTACCTGTTGGGCTTGTAGTGTCCTTCGCGTTACCAGGCCCCGGGCGAGTTTTTCGAACCTGCGCAGCATTGCTGAGACCGAAGCCGCGGAGGCGAAGCCATCTTCTTTACGACATGCGTTTTCCTGTTCCGACCTCGAGCACGACGAGGAATGCGAAGTAGCTCCTCACCCTTCTGAATGCAAAGATGCCGAATCAAATGGCTCCCTTAGCGATATTAGTAGAGCGACACGCGGTGATGAAGAGGGAAACGTTCCTGAGGCAATAATTCAAGAACTGGAATCATTGATCGATGAAGCCAAGTCAAAAGCGCAAGCTATTCTTCCCCCAGTTGCAGTGTTATCTGTAAGTTCGCGATGATTTGCCCAAAGCATATGACTGTAGTTGCTGAACAAAGTAAATATATATACTACCACAGCACTCGGCAAGACAATCAGAAGCTTCCCTAGAGGGTGTGCACGACGCTGAAGAGGTCACCGAGGTGGATGTCCCCACGCAGTCGAACGATGATGATGAGGTAATCATTGTCATTGAAGAGGATGCCCTAGCTTACGATGATGAGGTGGAATGGGAAGACGCGGACTGGGAAGATGCCGAAGCACGATCGGGTCTCACTTGGCGAAGGAAGTCCATGCGATCAATTTACACAGACGCTGGCAGCGTCTCGGGAATGTGGGTAGATGAATGTGACGAAGCGACGCATTGCGATGCTGAAGTGCTGCCACACCGGCCACCGAAAAGCAAAAGGCGACGCTCACAACGTGCGACTCGACGATTTTCAACCTTCCGGGTTATGCGTCGACGGAGTACCGCATCGAGCAAATTTATCACTTCGACAGTCATCCCACGAGCCGATGCAAACGATTTCAATAAGCGTAAGTCGAAGCGATATTCGCGCATCTCCATCGACAAATCTTTGTATCGACGCAGCGTATATGGTGACACACGAAGGCAATCCCAGCTCTCTGTCTTATATTCGGAGGCTGACGAAGAAGGATGGAGAAGAAAGCGACATGATTCAATTGGACACTCCAGTAACTTTACTAAGCAGTCTAGGTCATCTGCCGTGGAGTTACAGCCGGATGGACGCTCACGGCAGAGTATTGGCCACAGGTCGCGGCTTTCATTCGCCTCACGTCGAAGGAGTAGTGCAGGGACTGGTGTATCGGTTGAACCAACCAAACTCCCTGCATTCTTGTCCGTTTACGATCATTTGATTGCGCAACATACTGCGAAGGAAAAAGGACAATCTCCACGCGAGGTGCAACCTGTAACCAATAACCGCCGCGCCTCGCGCATGTCGCGGCGCATATCGCGCATATCGCACCGGCGCTTCGACAGTATCAAAAAGCTGGACGAGCTCCTGGATGACATTGCCGCGTACTCATTTAATAACATTGCCATTTACGAAGATTTGGACGACGCGTATGCTTGGGAAGCTGATGGCTATCCGGAAGGGGACGTTTCATCCATCTTGGAGGATGGAAACGAGGCCGTGTCTCCCGCTCAAAGTGAGATGGTCCCTACCCTGATAGCCGACACCTGCTCCTCTTCTACAGCATGTGAAAGAGATACCTCTGAAATCGTCGACAAGCAGACGATACCTCATATTTGCAGCTTACCTTCACCGCCGACATCAACTGATAGTGCATCCGTCACTGGCAAACCGATCATAATAGTGGACCTGCCTCCGTCCCCGCCCCGGTCAGACGATTCAGATTTTGTGTTCACCATAACCCAAGATACCCATTCTGGAAGCTCTGATCAGGCAGACGTTTCCAGTAGCTCGTCGCCAAGAATCTCCAACGATTCCCGCTCCACCAAGGCATCGAGGGCGATATCGGTGGTTGAACCAGATGCTTTGTCGCAGAATACACCCGTTCAAGAATCTTTACCAGAGGAGGATTCGACTCAGATTAACTGTAGGGCATCGATATCAGACAACCACCTACACCCAGAATCTTTCCAGACCCGGCCCAAGAAGAAAGGCATGCGACGCGTGTACTCCCGTGTCCGCCGTGTAGTGATTCGGAAGCGTGAGCAGCCTGCCATGGAAGTAAAACCGACGTTAGAGACGACAGACACCCAACCCATTATTGGAAGATTCTCGTACTCCTCTACGCCCTCAATTCTCAAAGTCGAACCTATATCGCCACCCTCCCCGCTAACTGTTCGCAAACACACACCAGAAAAGAAGCCGTCCTTGAAGAGATTTGTTAACAAAGTTCGCACCATAGTATTTTAAGTATTTTGAAGTATTTGATATATATATAAAAGTTTTGAAGTAGGGTATTTTTGGTAGTCTGTAGTAGGAATTCCCCCGCCCTTAAGGCTAGTTATCCCAGCATATTTTTTTTGCGGAAAATTCCGTTCATATTTTGTACAGAGTATTTGAAGTTGTCTCCTTTGTCTCATTCAATAGGGATCGTCCTAAAAGTACACTGTCCGCGTTTTACGGCTGAACTGAGAATCTGTTGTAAAGCAAATTACCTCTAGGATCTTATGTCGAATTAGACATGAATTCAACGGCAGCCAATCAGTCAGAGTCGAAAATATTCTGCGTTTGCAGTTTTCTGCTTGGTGGGAATATACATGACGGTTGCAAAAAAAATACCGACCCTCAAAGTGAGATAAACTCCCAGACGGGGAATCGAACCCCGATCTTCCCCGAACTGTCATCTGACAGGGGGAGATACTAACCATTATACTATCTGGGACTTGTAGTTGCTTGTTTCATTGGACTTTCTGTCGTTGAAGACTGGAATGGAAAGGCCATTTAGGTGTTGGAGCTCGCCTGACACATTTTGGGATGTAACTTCATGGAACGGTGCAGATAATGAAAATAGCTAGCGCAACCGTTAATATTCATGAAGCACATATGCGGCATAAATAAGGTTATTGTTGTTCCCTAGCTATGATCCAAATGGTAGTTGCTTTCCACGAAGGGAGAACCCGCGATGGTGCGAAGAAAAAGTGACCATCATAGATCCGATGGAATTAGCCCTAATAGCTATTTGGGTGATACAGTTCTCTCCGTATCCGGTTATGCCTGGTAAGCTTTTGGAGGTTGAGAACGTCGGTCCAGTATGTGTGTTGGACGAATTGACAACAATGCACAGTGCAGCAAAAGAGTAAAAATAAAATGCGCGAGTGGACTTTCTCCGCCATCCTCACATTTAAAACCTCCATGGGAGGTGCACAACGTTGCACTATTGCGTGTTTGTTGGACGATTGTTCCTTTTGGATTTATGGACTTATCATGATGTAAGGACCCTAAAAAAAGCGAAGACTTAATATCCACTCTCCAAATAGTGTTTTTTCTACCAAAATGCAAGATGGGGAATCGTCCTGTGCCTATTTGGCGCATGCGGCTTGGTGCTCCTAGTCAAATAATTCCTTCAAAGATGCGGCGAACGACAAAAGATGCAGCGTCGCTTCTGCATCGGCATACTACTATGCGACCGTTGAGCAGCAGATAAGACAAAGCGTCATGAGTGAGCTGTTCAAGGTGGGAAACCAAGTCAAAAATGAAACCAAGAAAGGAAACTGATCAGTTGTCCTGATTATTGACTTCAGTTTAACAAGTGGCGAAATTTTCGGACAGCAGAATTAGAAGATAGTGGGCATCATAAGCGATCGTATCGGCCAACTTCCGTGACAGGTAAGATCCCGGTCTAAACGTTATAGCCAAGTGGCATACACTATAAATGCGGTTTTGTGGTGAGGTGCATGGCGTGCATCCTGTTATATTTTAACGAGTCCTACTATGAAAGAGATATTTACAAGACCTTATCAATGACGCGAACCCCATTCCCACTAATAAAACTTCTAGAGGACGACGGGTGCACCCCAACAGCGGCATGGGTATACATGGATAAGCTTGTATCCGCAAAAACGACCTTCGATTTAAACTGTGTATGAATGGATGTCAATCAAGGGCAATGAAAGATTGGTAGAGTAGAGGTGACAAGACCTTTTTTCCATAGTACCGATCTTGAGCTGTGTTGTTCACAACTTTCATAACCTGTACCTCATGATTAGGAACACGCAGGGGCATATCTCCCAACCGACGAGAAACGTTACCGCAAAGGGTGTGCCTTGCTCCTTATTCAATAAAGCCCTGCCGGCCTTCACGACATCCATAATACCGGACACGTACACGGCACCCGACTCAGGATCGACAGAAATCTGCTCACCCCATATGGGCTATATGATACATGAGGATTTTTTGTCACAATAGTGGTCTCCTGGATGGACGGACGTACCACTTCGATTGTTTCGAGCAGCCGTAACCGATTGTTCTGTTTACGTTCGTAAATAAGGACATGGGGACCGGATGGGTCTACTACGTATATGCTTGTGGAAGAGGCCGCAATATCTGTTGGATAGGTGAGTCCTTCTGTTGCCACTCTGGAAGCATACGTGAATAAGTCGACGATGCATAAATAAACATCAACTAGAAGAAACCGACCTCGTCGTACCATCTTCACCCCGAAACACCACACGGCCATTTGTTCCAATTAGTGCCTGATCTGTCACATAAAAGCTTTTTTCACCAACAGCGGCGATTCCCCCAGGCCGCGTAAGACCGATCTCGTCCCATGGAATGGTTTCCAAATGAACGAATTGGGTGGTAGTCAAGGTGTGAGAGAAGATTTCGATTGTACGCTGACTAGTGAGGGTCATGAGGATGAGGGAGGAGGAGTTGGTTGGGTGAGGTGTTACGCTTATGGAGAAGGGGGGAGGGGAGTGCAATTTCGTGTTTTGAAGGGTGGGTTTGGATGTCTACTAGGTAAAATCAGTTGATGGTTGCGCAGATCACCGCATAAAGGAGAACGCACCTTCATATCAAGCACAACAATATTCGCATCCTTATTCCCAGCAGACTGTTCGTGAACTCTAGAGAACGGTGGGAACCATTTGTAGCTCCCTGGGAGGCTTTCACTACAGGCTACTTCAATGAGCACCAAACTACATTCGAAAATTGACCGTAGTTTAGCTGCGCTCAGACATACCCAAGAAAACCTGCCCAGTAGGTTGGTAAATTGCTGCTGCTCCACACCCTTTCAGAACAGGATCTTGAATACCCGTCACACCAGGATAGTTAGTCAGTGCGGTGATTGACCAAGGCCCACGAGTTTACAAGGCAGCAGCATACCATCCAACACCTTCCAACCGTCCGTTCCAACGTCTCCGAGGTTGTTTCCAACCTGGTAAATGCTGTACAATGCTCTGCCTGTATCAGAGTTTTGGACTGTCAACCTTGGCGCATTGTGTTCACTTTGTAGATCCCATACCAGTTGGGTACAAGTACGCGCTCAAAACGCCCATAATCACTCCGAGAACCGTGACAACCGCTAAGGACACCATTGTGGGCCGGGTTTTTGGGTCTGAGATGAGGAAGATGTGTTCAAAGATAGGAGGACAGCTGTGCTGACCTGCGGACAGATCATTCCGCACGTGATCAGTGTCATTCAGGGAAGCCCATATGTCCCCCTTTTTATTTAGTGTAGAGGTGACAGAAAATGGCACTAGCTACTACACCAGGGAATAAACCAGCGACAACTGGTTCGGAAAAGCCAACTAAGCTACTACTAGGCAATTATACACGCAATACGTAACGGTTGGTTCTAACCGGATAATTGCCCACCACCACACACGGTCCTTACTAGGCCTTGATCCAGAACTCTTGATGGCATTGAAGCCAGACTCTTGCATCCAGGAGCGAATCGACTGGGCAGCATCACAAGCTGGAGGATGTTCAGTGACAAGGCTTGGAGACTAAAAACTGCATGTCAGAAGATGACCCAATGACAAGAAATAAAATGATGCAATCAGTACATACCAACCAAGCTCAACTAATGTGGCAGTATAATAGCAGCTTTGTTGGTTCCGAGTGATTGTTGCTGGTTCCAGTTGGTTGTAGTCATCGGGAGGGTGAGGTCCTCGGCACCACCACATCTGCATTCTCATGGTTGACCGAGTCGCGATGAGGGTTGCGATGTGGGTTGTGATGATTGCACAGATGGTTTGAGAGTCGAGGATGGGTAAAGAGGAAAGAGGGAGCAGGTCTCTTTTATAGACCTTTGGCATGCGCCTCACCGCAGTTTAAAAAAAAAAAAACATTACATTAGCATGCCACACCGTTTTGAGCGATAGAGGGGGTGCTGATTATGCGATATGATTAACTGGATTATCCGGATAATAATGGGTCTTAGTGCCATTTTCAATCACCTCCACACTATATTCTGCCCATGTTCATACCCACCCCAAATTATTCTATTCTTACGCCGATAAAATATTCAAAAGACAGGTCCCATTTGTCCCTCATCCACCATACCGTCAATTTCCCGGCGATCCCGCGCCAGGCACGATGCATACGCCAATTGCTTCAAACTTAGTGGCCCATCATCTTGCTTATCTAGCACGGACCGGAAGACTTTGACATACCGATCAACTGTGCGTTCCAGAAACTGCTCTACCTAAAACAAAAGTAAGATGCCAGGATATTGAGACAAGATGCACGTAATAGCATACACAGACATGATGTCCACGCTACGTACCTCCTCAAAACTCTTGGCGACACTCATAAATCCATCTACATCCGCCAAAAATTGCCCTCGAGCCAACCGTCCTCGGACATTAACTTCCTGTGGCGTAGGTTGTACATCCGTTCCTAGCCCAAACGTTCTCAAATGCCAGTCCCGATGCTTGGACCAAACTTCCGGATTAGGTGCGGTGTTGTTGGACAGCGACATTATCGTTTTTAGTATTGACGTTTTGGACGATGTCCGGACCAGTTCAAGGGTTACTTCGCGGTCAATACATGTTTGCGATCCTGCCAAGAGAAGGACGTAGGATGTGAGGGCACCTGTGGTGATATAAGTAATTTCGGTACCGAGTTTGCGGTTTTGGTCTGGAACGAGGACTTCACTGTCGACAACGAGGTTGGCGCTAGCGGTGGTTGGAGTGGGCGGTGGGTCTCCACCTATTGGGACGACAACTCCCAGTGCATCTTGGTCGTAACGTGTGTGTTGAATTCGGGCGAAGCCTTGGGAAGCAGTTATCCGGAACCGGTCGGTCGTCATAAAGCGCCGATAGGGCGTTTTCAGTGTCAAGTTAAACTCCATAGTGGGCACGTTGGTTAGTAGTCTACTCCCAACTGAGCCGAGTTTTCTGCCGCTAATTGCACTGGGTACGTGAATAAAAGCAGAAGGCCAACGTTGAAAGGGGCCTCTGAGACTACTATGATTAGTATTAGGTAAGCTGATCATGCACATGTCAGACATCAGGCTTATTAGCCAGCATGGGCTACAGACTCAACTATTATCAGCGGCCGTGCACTTCAGCATTTACTTGCTTCCTCCGTTGTCATGACCTCTACATTCACGAGTGCCCTTATTTACTTAACCGTCCTATCTATTTTATCCCTATAAACTCTACCAAAAATTCAGCTATAGCCTCAAAACCAAATCTCTCAGCTTCCACACCGTCTAAAGCGTGTCCATTATCGGGATATGTCATTACCCTACCATGGTACTTTAGCGATCAACTGCAGATCGGTGTAAAAACAGCAGCAACCGGTAAATCACATACCTAATATCAACTCCGCCTCGCCCTTTCAGGTAGTAGTACCAGTTCATTCCCTCGTAAGGTGGTACACGCCGATCATTCTCTCCTAGCATAAGGAGCGAAGGCGTTTTAACATGCTGTGCAACAGAGATAGGAGATTTGGGCCAAATCTTCGAATAGATTTCCGGAGTTGTAAGTGGCGGCTGGGCCAGGTTGTAGGTAATACCCGCTTCAGCCAAGGACCAGTCAGGAATGTCAGACTGGGCAAGATTGGAGCCCATGTTGATGACCGGATTGCGAAGGACACATGCTTTGTAGTAGTCAGGATATTTCCCTATGAGCCAGGCGCTGACGAAACCCCCGTGAGAACCGCCCCATATTGCTACACGATCTGCGTCAACCTTTTTTCCAAGAAATTAAGTTCTATAACATAGCAAAGTCGTACAAACGCGCAGACTCACCTCTCCAGACGTCCGAACTTGTTCGGCAACAAACTACCGGCCAAGAACAAAGTAAATAAGGATCCATGCATAGGGTGTATCCTCCGAACCCACCTGCGTATCTTCAACCTCCATGTCACCGACTCTACCAACCAGGCAATCGACGCCATCCTTCCCAAACCCAATACTGCCACGATAATTCACTAGAATGATTCCAATCCCCAGTTGCACCAAACAGTAGTTGTAGATGCTGAATTCACTTGTGAACGCTCCATGCGGACCGCCGTGGGGATAGACAAGGAGGGGCGGTTTCTCACCCTTGACAACTGTTTTCGACTGTGTCGAACTTGGGAGCAGCAGTATGGCCTCCAAGATGGGAGATCTAGAATCGTACGTGATGGTACGCCAGATGAGTGGCTCAACTGGTGGGGAAGGACTGTGCGCCAGGTGCAGTGTGATGGATGCCGAGGTTGCCGTGAATTGCAACCTTCCGATGTGCTAGACACACGCCAAGAACATTAGAATAGGGTTTTCTGTTACAACATCGCGATGTTGCTCAGGGCACTCACCACTTCATGTGGTGTCCCTGGATCGCTTCTGACGGCGACAACCCAATTCTCCTTCACGCCTAGTAACGTCCAAGATCCGGTTTCCACGTTTGGGCACAGGTCGATTACCTTTCCCGTTGACGCATGCACCGCAATAACGGTTTTCCGGCTTCTCCAATTGGTGTGGGTAATGATCCACTGTGCATCTCCTGTCCCCACAACCGCGTCTGGCGCAAATCGGTCGACGAACAAACCCGGAAAGTCGGTGGGTTCCGGCTTCTCTACTTCAGGAAGCACAATCCTCCTCGACTTATCAGCGAATGAATACGATATTAATTCCCCACAGGGAAAGTGAGGACCACCGATCGGGTTAGAAATGTAGAACTACATTGCTATACGTCAATAATCCCGCATGAATCCCTGGCATAACAGGCAGTTCACATACCAGTGTTTTACGTGCACTGTCAAAGCGAGGCGACCGAGCAGATTCGTCCTCAGCACTAATGCGGATGAGGTTTTCGCCTTTAATGCCTGTTTGATAGATTCCGCTCCTGTGTTGATTGCTCAGGTCAGCCTTGTGCAATATTGCGGCAAGCCAAAAATACGTACAATCGATTAGGACAAAACAGTATTCCATATTGTCTGGGATGCGTTTTCACCCCCCAGAAGATCAGACTGTCATCGTTCGGACCAAATAGGACCTAAATTTGAGCAATGTCAATAACTCATCGATTTCGGGCACATTTATGGAGCTCACCTGTCCAACAGCCAAATCCTCTTGATCCTTCACCACAGTAATTTCTTCTGTGTCCAGGTTACATAAGACAATTGCCGGCGCTGCTTTCTTGGTGAACTTTTCCCCCCAGTCTGGCTTGAATTTGAACTTGTCGGGACCTTTAAGGTCTGGAAGTTTTCTCTCCGCGACATAAGCGACGGTAGATTCCGTAGAAGAGAGTGCAATGGAGCCGAAAGTGTCTGCAGCAACCTTGGCTTAGATACGAAAATGACCCTTTTGAGTGACATATAACATTACCGTCAGTGTAAAAGTCTCCGTGTTTCTCGGTTACTTCGATGCTTTTCACGATTCTCCCCGACTGCCAGATCTTTTGATACAATTATCAATGTACGGCAGAACCTGAATGATTCTCACGCAATAGTGTGTACCTGAACGAACCGTCTCTTCCCATTGTTCCCCTTTTCCTTATCAGGTACG
The DNA here is from genome assembly GCF_000182565.1 of Spizellomyces punctatus DAOM BR117. Classification (NCBI taxonomy): domain Eukaryota; kingdom Fungi; phylum Chytridiomycota; class Chytridiomycetes; order Spizellomycetales; family Spizellomycetaceae; genus Spizellomyces; species Spizellomyces punctatus. The sequence continues at coordinate 665,559 of NW_015971545.1, forward strand.
CTCTTCAATACTACCCATCGTTTCCCATCTTTCATCCCAATCAAAAGATCTGTGCCGTCTGCAACTTCACTACTGAATCCTTCTTGAATGTTCTTGCCATCGTCGGTGACGGCAAGCTCTGTAAAGAGCCTTGTTCGCGTGTTGCGGTCGAGATCTCTGACTGTAGACACAAGGAGAACGCGTGCTCCACCTTCGTTCGGAAAGATATGAGAGGCAGAAAACGACGGGAGAGTGGCTGTAGACTTGTAGAGAGACAAGATGGGCGACGAGTTGTTTGATGTCTCCCCCATTGTGAAGGCAACTAATTCTGATAACTCAAGCTTTATTGTAATTAAAACCAGTTTAGTAAGATTTCAGCGAAAAGATCGGAGAGAGAAAGGTTGAGGGTATCCTCTCAGCGCCTGTGAAAAGTCAGATGGCAGTCCATAACAGCCCATCGTTAGTGCCATGGCTGGGCACCTCTTTAACTTTACAGGCTCGGGGAGCGATGCAGTCGCGACTGAATTCAAGCAAATCGCATTACCTTTGCTGCCCTCAAGACATACCCTCAACCTCGTTCCCTCGTTGAACGTCAATAGTCATCCAATACTTACAGTTGGTGTTAATCCCGAATTATCATGTCCTCTCCAGGAGGGCGAAAGTACGCAACGCATGAGTCATGCAGCTCACGTAATCCTATCCGATCACTGGTGTTACAACGGCAGAATAATTCTAGAATTATGACATCGAAAAGACTTAACACCCAGGCAGGCTATCCTTGTACGCACACTGGGCAAGATGAAAATGTATTATAGATAAATAGCGGGGTATAGGTCTTTGTTACCGTAATCGTACGCTAAATTCTGGGCATCTGAATACATGACCGTGAACAAGGAGCTGTTGCTGCTAAGGGTAATGACGATTGTTGCTGCATGGTGGGATCCAATGCTTGGATATTCATGTCTAAAGTGATGAGTTCAACTGTGCTATGCAATGTGATGCGATGCCGTGTATCTTGAACGAAGCGATATCTCAATGCAATGCGACGCAAACAATACAAATAAAGCGCAGACAAGGAGCAGTTGAAAATCTCTTGCGGCCCGTTGCCACACGTTTTTTCTGTTCTGCCGAATGCTGTCCAATTGTGGAAATACATGGCGTATTGTTGTCATGGCAACATTATGACTCCACACATTCATGGCTTCGATAATGGGATTTTGAGGGTCGGATTTCTCCCATATACATACGGCAAAACGCTTCTTTTTTTTGGCATCTCATCTAGCACTATAGCCCACGCTCTTCCCCTGAACGACGAGGAAGGCACTAGAGCACATACGAGTCTGTTAGCAAGAGGCATTTTGGCCATATTTCAGATAGGTAAGACATTGACAAATGGACCGAACTACGACTGTGAACTGCTCTTTTGTCACGCGTAGTTCATAGCAAAACGATGCATCTCACCACTGGTGCATCTTTCCAGATTCACAGCCATGTTGCAATCGCGACTGGCACAAAGATCGATAAGGACGGCAGCTCGAAGCGCTTTCGCGGCTTGCTGCCGTTCTACCGTCTACGCTGCTTCCGCAACAGTACCACGTCGCGTTCTCTCTTCGGCGGTCCCAAGCAAGGCACAACCATCAACGTCAGAAGGATTTTTGAACGGTTCTGCCGGGTCTTACATTGAGGAGATGTATAGCGCGTGGCTCAAAGACCCAAAATCCGTGCATCTGTCGTGGCAGGTCTACTTTAGAAACCTGGCTGCCGACGGAAAGCAACCCGCATTCATGCCCCCACCTACCATAATTCCTTCTGCCGAGCTAGAGGGATACGTTGGTGACTCTGCATTGTCCGCAGGTGACAAAATCCCCGCTGGAGAAATTATGGATCACATGAAGGTGCAGCTCCTTGTTCGCGCATACCAAGTTCGTGGGCACCACTTGGCGAAGCTGGATCCATTGGAAATTACTGGGTCTGATGAAAGCAACGCGCCTGAGTTGAGCCACAAGCATTACGGATTTGAGGACGCTGATCTGGATCGCAAATTTTATCTAGGTAAGAAAACTGACAACGAACTTCATATCGTCTTTCTGTGCCTTAATATCTTCTGATTAGGATCGGGAATTCTGCCTGCATTCCTGGCCCAGGAAGGGGAGAAGTCTATGACTCTGCGTGAAATCATCGGCCGCTTGAAACAAACATATTGTAAGTGTGCACCACTGCTCGTATTGCCTTCAACCTGCATTAATTCGGAATCTCCTGTAAGGCGGATCCATCGGCATAGAGTATGGTCACATTCCCGATCGCCAGCAATGTGACTGGCTCCGCCAGCGGTTCGAAGTTCCCACAAAGTACAACTACACAAAAGAACAAAAGATGATGATTTTGGACCGGCTCATGTGGTCAGATCACTTTGAACGATTTGTGGCTACAAAATACCCCACCGAGAAGCGGTTCGGTTTGGAAGGTTGTGAGAGTTTAATTCCTGGAATGAAGTCTTTGGTAAGCGGTCAACAGTTTTGCGCATTCCAAAGACGTATATTGAATGCCATATCGTAGATCGATCGGTCAGTAGACCATGGCGTCAACTCCGTTGTGATGGGTATGCCTCACCGTGGGCGACTGAACGTGTTGTCGAACGTTGTCCGCAAACCGAATGAATCGATTTTTGCCGAGTTCTCGCATAGTGCAGAAGACACTGTCGAGGGTTCCGGTGATGTGAAATACCATTTGGGAATGGTAAATTTGCTTTGCGCGTTTGTCGCGAATCCTCAATCGTCGCATCTGATCATTGTCATTTAGAACTACATGCGTCCGACGCCATCCGGCAAAATGGTGCACTTGTCTTTGGCTGCCAACCCGTCCCACTTGGAGGCAGTGAACCCGGTTGTGGAAGGAAAGGTTCGTGCCATCCAGTTTTACCAAAACGACGAAAAAGACCACGGGAAAGCCATGGCCGTCCTCCTGCACGGTGACGCCGCCTTTGCAGCCCAGGGCGTAGTGTACGAGACCCTGGGTATGGCTGATCTTCCTGCCTACACCACCGGAGGTACCATCCACGTTATTGTCAACAACCAAGTCGGTTTCACCACCGATCCTCGTTTCGCTCGGTCTACTCCCTACTGTTCCGATGTTGCCAAAACAGTCAATGCGCCCATCTTGCATGTGAATGGTGACGATGTCGAGGCAGTGGTGTATGCTATGGAGCTGGCTTCGGAGTGGCGTGCAAAATGGAAGAAGGACGTGGTTGTCGATATTGTATGTTACCGTCGTCACGGTCACAACGAGATTGATCAGCCTAGCTTCACCCAGCCTTTGATGTATCAGGTATGATTGTCCTCTCAGCAGCTCGTCAATTGTCTCCCGTTGACATTGTAAGTTACGTAGCGTATTGCTGGCATGACACCTGTCTTGGACAAGTACATTCAGCAGTTGTTGGCCGAAGGCTCTGTCACTCAAGAAGAAGTGGATGAGATGAAGAAGCGCGTGTGGGGAATCCTCGAAGAGAACTATGTTGCCAGCCGTGATTACAAAGCTAGCTCTAAGGAGTGGCAGTCAAGTACCTGGACTGGTATGTCGGAGTAGCAACTTTCTTAAACGTGTCATCCAAGATATTTAAAAATTATGGTCCTTCAAGGTTTCAAGGCACCGGCTGAGCTTGCCGCAGAGACAGTCCCCGCTCAGAAGACCGGAATCGACCTCGACCTTTTGCGATACATAGGAGTGGCCGCGGCCAGCTATCCGTCTGACTTCACCGTCCATTCCAACTTGGGTAAGATTTTGCGGCAAAGAGAGAAGAGCGTCAAAGAAGGTAAGGGCATCGACTGGGCTACGGCCGAGTCTATGGCCTTTGGAACGTTGCTTGCGGAAGGGAAGCATGTGCGCCTTAGTGGACAAGATGTGGAACGTGGAACCTTTTCCCAGCGGCATGCGTTATTGAACGATCAAAAGACGGTTAGTTTGCCTGTTTTTTCCAATTTTGTTACCGATGAGCAGGTGATATTGACCGTTGTGACTTGTTCCCTCCAGGAAGCTACGTATGTACCCCTTAACCACCTTGTTGCTGGTGACCTTGTCTCTAGCCAAAACACCTTCACCGTTTGCAACTCCTCATTGTCGGAGTTTGGCTGTCTCGGCTTCGAGCTCGGTTATTCTATGACCAGTCCACATCAATTGGTGTTGTGGGAAGCTCAATTCGGCGACTTTGCGAACAACGCCCAATGTATTATTGACCAATTTATTGTGTCTGGAGAGCAAAAGTGGTTACAACGTACTGGATTAACCCTTTTGCTGCCTCACGGATATGATGGACAAGGCCCAGAACATTCGTCTGCTCGTATGGAGCGTTTCCTGCAACTGGCTGATGAGGATCCTTACAGTATGCCTGATCGTGAGGGAACGGATCGTGGCAGTTATGCCCGCCAACATCAAGACTGTAACATTCAGGTTGTTTACCCTACTGTGCCGTCAAACTATTTCCATGCATTGCGCCGCCAAGTGCATCGCGAGTTCCGCAAGCCGGTGAGTTAACAACGTGAGGTTTTTAAAAACTCCTTTAATCCAAGGTCTAATTTTGTTCGATATTAGCTGATTGTATTTGAATCGAAAGCTCTCCTTCGTCACCCGCTTGCCAAGTCAAGCATCGAAGAAATGGGCGCCAACACCCAATTCCAAAGGGTCATCCCTGAGGTACTCCACGAAAACCCCTTCTCCGACCTTCAAATTGCTGGACCTGGCGGTTTGTGGGCCGGTAACAATGCAGACCCACGCCTTCCATACGCCCTGAGTGCGGAAAGCGATTTTCAACTCGCTCCTCCCAACGAGATCAAAACCGTTATTTTCTGTTCCGGACAAGTCTACTACCTCCTCTACCGCGCCCGTGCACTCAACAACCTCCGCAATGTTGCCATCGTGCGATTGGAGCAGCTGACACCATTCCCCTTCTGGGAGGTGAAGGCGATCGTTGATCACTATGGAGCTAGTTTGGAGGAGATTGTGTGGGCACAGGAGGAAAGTTTCAACTCGGGGGCATGGTCATTCGTTGAGCCAAGAATGGATACGGCCATTCGGGAGACGGATTGGTTCAAGAGTGGAAAGGTACGTAACTTGTGTGCCCCTTTCGACCTTCTTCTGAAGGGTTTTGAACGTGCGTTTCTTTTTGGGGGTAATTGTACTGATTCAGGTTCCTCCTCTCTCTTCATCCCCTTCTTCCCCGAATACCTCACATTCAACTGTGTCATTTATATCTCGTATCATTCAACACATCGCATCAACATCTGAATCGACTGCGAATCCATCTCCACAACATTCTGCCGAACAACGTACAAAACAATCCACATCAACAAAGGGTGCGGAATGGGGAGCCCGTTTTGACTCCCAACGTGTCGCTGGTGGCCTCGACAATGGCCGTAAGGGAGGAAAGGGTGTCTCTGTCCGTGGTGGGCGCCTGGTTAGATATGCCGGTCGCGACATCTCCGCTGCACCCGCTACAGGATTGAAGAAGCAACACGTATTCGAAGAGAAAATGCTAGTTTCCGAAGCATTGTTAGGGGGCAAATTGGTCAAGCCTGCATCAGTCGAGCAAGGCATTCCCAAATTTTATGAATAGGCGGCTGGATCAGTGTGATTGGTGGGAATAGAGCTGTGCATGGTAATGGGGCTGTCTGTGGTGTTCTTTTTTATCTATTGGATGAGGATGGGAGGACAAGAGGTGGACAAGATTATCGTTTTTTTCAAAGAGCAGACGTAAACAAGATCTCATGTTTTTGTATTATCTTTCTGGTTCAAGTCGTATTGCGTGAATATTGCTGTTGCCATGGCAGTGCGCAAGTACTGTAGTCAACTGCAGTTCTGGTGCATGTTGCAAGCCTGACACCCAACCACAATGGCCCACCCGGACACACACACTCCTTTGACATACACTGCACCCGTCAGTCGTCTGCAAGCATTTCAGATTGCACATTTCAGCACAGCAGCTAAATCACGTTTTCTTAATCCCCGTAAACGAACGTACTGGGATAGCCTCTGCGGCAATTGTGAAGCATATTGGAGCAGTTACTCTTGCGCACAACCATCAGAAACGCCAGACGACCATATCACGCATACGAGCGACACAACGGTACAGCAAGAGACGCATGAGCATGAAAAGTCAGAACAACATGTGCAAGTACCCGTTCAAGAGGATGAACAGGGAGACGAGAGTGAATGGTTGGAAGACGCCGAGCCAACGTATTCTCTGACACCAGATATGATTGCCATGTTTCGGCATTCGGAAATGTGGAGACGGGAGCGTACGTTTTATTTAGTTTGTTGTTTGTTTTGCGTTTGTGATGCTCATTTATTATTTTATGGGTAACCAGGGAAAGCACAACGGGAGGCCGAAGCGCAAGCCGAACGGGATGCGGTCAAAGTAGAGGAAAATAGAGTCACCATCACAGGGGCATTACCAACAACGTCGGCCCAATCGACAAACACGACCAACAACCCGCCAAACTCGTATTCTCCCAAAACACGGAAAACGATCCAAGAATTAGAGTTGGAACTAAATGCCCAGTTTCAAAGACATGTCCAAACTCGACGACCGGTTCTGTGGCCCGTATTGCCTGTTCGGTGGTGAATGAATTATAAAATGCAAACGGTGTAAATAGGATAATGTACAGATTGAGATGGGCTTTAACGTTATTTAATTGACTACACACACACACATGGATCGCAGGCGAAACAGTAAATATGCGTGCAAGAAAAAAAATACAGACATAGAACACAACACAACAAAGGCATTTTGGTTTTCCTTTTTTTTGTTTTTCAGTCTAACCGTAAGTCAACGAGATCCGTGACACATTTACTTTTATCCATTGCTCTGTCCCCGTCACGCTTAAGCCTTCACCTTTTTATGACATTTCTTCTTCTTGGGCACAAACAAATCGGGTTCTCGATCGTACCGCTCGATAGGGCCCAGAATCCTCTCGCCCTTCAGAACCTTTTGCACGGTCGTCTCGAAAATGGTCTGCACACTCTTTTTAATCGTGGCAATGTGTGTGTCGGTAAAGTTGGGGGAGGATCTGTACTGCATTTGAATCCACCAGTCTGGGAGAGGTGCGGCTGGGAAAGAGGGAGGGGTGTAGGCGATTGGGTAAAAGGTGAGGTTGAGGTTGAGGGTGCCGTTCAGGCTGAGACTTCCGTTCAATGAAGGGAACGGGAGGGTGGTGTTGTAAGAGGGTAGGGTGACATTGAATACGGGGAGGGTAGCATTGATGTTCAAAGATGAGTTCACGGATATATCCACAATCGGAGGGATCACTTTGGATCCAGAGATGGAGGTAGCCTTCGCCGTAGCTCCTGCAGTTTTGGTAGCCTGTGTCGGGGCGGTGGTCGTCGCTACGACGGGGGCCAGGACCCCCGGGACACTAATATCTTCACTAGGCAAGGGCACATCAGCGTCGACGTTGCCCAAGACAATCCCATCATCCAACGGTCCATCCCGTCGCTGAATTGCCCGAGCAGCTGGCGGCCCACGAAGAGGGGCTTGATATTTCACGCACAGCTTGGCTGAAAACTGGGTATCACGGACAAAGAGATTGAATCCGGGGATCTTGGTATCAAGAGTCAGGCATTTGGGAGATTGACTCTCATCGGGATTCTCTGGGTTATCGGGGCAGGATCCCATTATCTGGTATTCTTGCGATTTTCCGGCGCGGTTCCAGCCGCCTTGGACATCATCGTAGATACGGTCAATGTTGGAATGGTGAAGATAGAACACTAGTATGTCGAGTCATCAGCATCCGACGTTCGTTGCATAACTGAAAAAACAATTGAACTTACGTGGGTCCAAAGGCGAGAACATGGTCGCCATTTGTCCAACTTGCTGCTGTTGTCCGCCATTGACAACATGGAACGTCCCGTGCAACCACTCGTTCCGATTCGCCCAACAATGGAACCCGGTTGGGACATTCAAACACATGTTGTAAATGTTATTGTAATCGTCCAAAGATGGGAAACGGTATTGACGAAGCTGATTGGCAGTTGTCATGCGCTGGACGTCCTCCAAACCATACGCTCGCTTAATTTTGCTGTTTTTGAAGGGCGCGAGCCAAGGGGATTGGTTGCTGTTGACAATGGTGAAGCGAGCGCCAGCCCATGCACCGCCTGTAACCTCTTGGCCAGCACCTGCTGGGCGGCCTTGAACGTTCCAGATCGAGTCAAAGGACCAGCTACGGGAATCGTACTGAAACAATGTCGAGTAAGAACACTGCCATTTGTGTTTCGTCAAAAAGCTATTTTTTCACAGCAGACTACCAACCTGTCGATCCGTCGCCCAGTATGGAAAAGAAAACGCTGGATTAATCTTCCTCAACTCTCTCTCGACATAGAAGATGAACCACCGATGCCAAAGCGAGAATATACTGTTTCCGTGAATCTTTGGTGATTGAGTGTTGTGAATGTACGCCCAGTACTCCCAGAGCGATATGCGGGAGTTGGGCATATACGGGGTCACCATGGCTTTTTGGATAGTTGTCATGTAAACGTTCCATTCCGCCTGTGTCAAGTCTAGCAGAATATAGAGCGTCACTCTCTTTGTGTGATTTCACAAAGATGGCGATTTTAGACATACCATGAACTTCTTTCCGCACAATGACATTATTTCCGCATCGAGAATAGTCCCCATATCCAACAGCAGCGGCAGCGTCTACCGCTCCACCCGCCGAAAGTGCCAAAGCAGCAACGGCCGTTCCGGCAATGATGGTAGAAACCTTCATCCCTGTCAATCTAGTCTAGCTTCTATTTATAAAAAAAGTCTATGTATGAGGGAAACAAAAAAAAAACGTCGACGACTCGAAGACGAGTGACGAACAAGCAGATGGGCAAAAAAGCAAACGGAAATCTGTATCCACCACCTCGTATTTCAATGTCCCGCCATCCCCTTGCCTATTTTACCCAAAGGGCGAATGCCGCTTTTGTTTAACCTTTGGCAACACCAATGGATTATTCTCAACAAACAACATCATCCGTCACTGCGCGACAACACACAAAGAAGAAAAAGGAGAAAAGCTGCTGCCAATTTTGACCCTCCAAAAAGGTGTTCAAAAGGTGTTCAAAAATCGGCCTTCAAGCGGTTCAGAACACCGTCACACTGTTCAAGGCACAGTCACGGTATTGTCATATATCCGTATATGGATAAATTGTTTCGATCATTTGGCCCAACCGCGTGCTTTCTTCTGGGTAACCACTGGAGGCCGCTTGGTAATTTGTCCGGCCGTGGCTCATTGAACGGTATCCAGATGATGGGCTGTTGCTGGCGCACTGTGGGTTGAAGGGCAAGGATGACATAATATGGCTGGCTTTGACAAGCAGGTTTGACAAACAGGTGGCATTAGTTGGTCCAACAATTTCAACTCAGTAATGTCGTTTTCTACAAAAACGTACTATTAACATTTCACTTTTAACAATACAATATAGCGCTAAACAAAAATAAAAGACTAAACTAATTCGACAAGAAAAACCAAAACAATGTACAAAAGACCGAGCACGTCCACACGTAAACATCCAGTTTTATACACCATGGCCAACCGACAACCTATTCTTCTCCCTCTCGTCCTTACTTTTTGCGCTGCCCTGAGTACAGAGATAAACCATACTCCCAACAAACCGCACAAGACTCAAAACAGCCACACTCCAGAGAATAAATGTTAAATAAGAGTTGCCGCGTTCAATTGAATTGCTACCAACAAAGACGCCCAGTTTTTCCGCTACTGAGGGAGTGGTAAGAATCGCCACAAGCAGGACGTTGCAGAAGATCCAAAGGAGGACGACACGGGTACGGAATGTTCTAAAGTAATCTTCTTGTTTAAGCTTATCCGATCGGTTATCGCCGGATTTGGCAACTTTAATGGGGGGTGGGAGGGCTCGGAGAAAGGCTTCGTAGGATTCGTCAATGTCTTTTTGGTTAACAGGGAGGTCAACCGTCGCTGTTTTTGCGCCGCTCTTGTCATCCTTCTTAACCACGACAGGAGCAACATCGACTGGTGCATTATCACCCTTGGTTCCCCAAGAAACGTCATGCAGGTTGCCAAAGGCGTACACCATCAGAATGTTGACAAAGCCAGGGAGGAGGAGGAGGTATTGGATAAAGGATGAAAACTGTTCGAGTTGCATGTTAGACATTTTCTGCCTCGTAATCACAAACTTCCCATTCCGCTTACCATGTGCCAAGGATCCAAATAAGCAAAGGAGCAGATAAAGTACGCCCCATATGTAGAGGCTGTACTCAGCACCAAATCACGGAAAGCTGGTCTTTCCAACAGCCCCGGAATTTTACCAACGTCTGTTCGCGTCGTTCCATCCGGATTCGTCGTCCTTGTCTCGTTGACGGCAGCAGAGACTGACAAGTAGATAGAGAACCCAGCCTAGAAATTAATGTCAGCCAAGATTGCATCTCGAGTGCGCGATCTTGCAAGGCACCCTTACCATGTAAAGCATTAGAGCCATAATAAAAGCAAAAAGTATAAAGCATCCCATGTATAGCAGCCTACTCCCTTGCGGTCGATTCCCCAGACTTGCAACGAAGATCATCACAAGAGCAAAGATATATATCTGACGAATGACCAGAAAAACAACAGATCCAGCACCGTAAAACGGGTCCGTGTCCCGGGAAGAGACCATGCCTTCGGATAAAAAGTAAAAAATAAGGTAAAAATTGGCCAAGGAGAACCAGTTGAAGACGACGTTGATGCTGTTGTATAGGAGTTGGAGGACAATGGCGAGTTTACGGAGAGCAGTGTGTCCAGAGCGAAAGATTTGGTAAAAGTGAGCGATCGCGTGAACCCCAGCGAAAAAGGACCCATTGAGCCACCGACGGCGCTGCGCTGCATTTTGAAGAAGAAAATGTCAGTTAGACGACATTTATGACGCTAAAATACACACGCCACTTTGGAACTTACAAATAAACTCTGCAATCGTATCCGGTACGTCTGTCTCAGCCTGCGCATCCTTCACATATCTTAAAACCCAATTTTCATTCCGCTTTGTAACCAACTCGAAACAGAGAATGCGGTCCTCTGCTAGATACATATTCGCCTGAGCCAACTTGACGTCCCCATGACTTCCATGCATTCTCTCTCCGATAAAGTACTTTTCTAATGGACCAGTCCCATCCGCACCGTTTTGGAGCGCAGAGTATCGATAGGCACTGAACGCACCCGGAAGCACGGCGATGAACCCAAAGACGCTTTCCAGCGGTTTGTCCATAATATTAGACATTTTGTACTCGAAATTCTGGGCAGCGACAAGAGGGTTGAGAAGCTTATGGGAGTACGCGCCCTTTTCCGCACAGATTTCTCCGCAAGCGCCCGCAACTTGGGGGTCAGAGTCAAAGGCTTTCCAAAGACGGTATAAAGAGCGCTCTGTTGGTTTCGTGCCAACATCCAGCAGCACGCAAATGTTTGGCTTCAAAATACGTCCAAACGCATTGAAGAACCATCGGTGACTGTTGATCTTCTTTGCGTTCTTTTCCTTTAGACAAAAGAGGACTTGAACCGGCACCAACCCCGTATCCGCACCTCGCACGTTCAAATCAGTATCCACGCACACTTGCGTCGTAAACTCAAACACATGCGCAGCCACGTCTTCAGTACTGATGCTTGTCTTGATGACACCCTCCTGATACGCGCCCATAACACCCAGCACATTCAACGTCCGGGGATGAATCTTTGTCCGTCCATCCGCAACAACGCAAACAACTACCTTTTGCCATCCGTCTGCGCCCCACATTGTGTGTCGTTTTTTGGAGCACATGTGAGCAATGTTCTTCATGACGGCCTTCCAGGTTTTTGCGAAAAGAATTTCATCTTCGTTGTACATTGTCATAACGACGAACATCTCGGTATGCCGACCCATGTCCGCGGCACGCAAGGTATAACCACGGTCTTCAAACTCATTCGGGTCACCGCAAACAGCCGAGTATCGGAGGTGTGTGAATTCACGGCCAGTTCGGTACTTGCCATGTGCAATAACCTTTTCTGGGACAGGAATCTCAACGACAAAGTTACCGCTTGCCGTTAACTCGACCGTTTTGGTGGTTTTGTGACGAAAGATCGTTCCCGCGCCTCTTCTGCGGTACAGCTGTTGTGCTGGAGGGTAGGCATGATTGTACGTGAAATTGTAGCCGTAGGGACTTTGGTAGGGATATTGGCCATAACCGTACGGGTTCTGCATGGGGGGAGGTGATGGAGCATGGTGGACTTGGACTTGTTCTTGTTCGTAATAGGTGTTGTCGTAGTTCGGATCTGGCACATAGTGGCCCGAGTGCGGTGGTGGCGAAGGAGAGTTGCGATGGGTGGACATGGTTGCGTACGAAGCATCACGGTGGCCCCTGCCTCCGTACATTGTTGATTGGTGGTGTCCGGACTGGTCGGCATAGTACGAAGCGCGATCGCGGCTCTAACGGAGCACATTTTCATTAACATATCAATCCTGTCAAAGCCAAATAGCATATTTATGAACCAACCACGTCACTGGCCAAGTCCGTCCCGAAGCCGGATGGAGCAGGATAATTCGCTTGCGTGTAAACCGGCCGCCCTGTTGGCGGCGAGTGAGGATACAATGTATTCGAACTCCCCGGATCATACATGGAGGAAGATCTCTTTGGGAATTTAGGCTGTTTCTTCTCTTGTGAGTCGTCCTTACTCTTGTCCTCTTCGTATCTATAAGTAAAATCCACGGAGTCGCGAGGGGAAGCGAGTGGAGTTGATTCGGACGGGTCGGCTGTCACAGAATAGTCGCCCTTGCGGGAGGAATGGGGGGCAGCTTGCATGAGAATCGGAACGGAACAATGGCTGCACTGGTTTGTTTAACAAAGGGATAGTGGACGGGCGGGACTGCTGTGTATCGCCAAGCCCGTGCGTGAAAGACGTATTGCCAAGTCAAAGTCCGAGAAAGGGTGGCAGGGGAGGCCGTGGTGGAGGAGGTGGGTAATAAGGAGACGGGAAAGCAGAAAGAGAAAAAAATAAAAGGAAAAGCGACGTCAGTTATGTCACGCTGGAGAGCCTGAGCACGGAGCGAACGCGCTGACGTCTGTAGTAGTCGCAAAGCGTCAAAAAATTGACTTTTTGAAGCTCCCAAAAATTGACGATGATCGTCGTTGTCGTCGTCGAATGCTCAAAGGTCAACAAAAGCTGCTTTCCGCTCTCATCCAGGGATGGGATTGCAAGCGCCGAATCAAAGCCAGGGGTCCCAGCCCGACGCGCCAAGAACACAGTTCAGGGGTGCCCTGACTATTACTACGTACTGGCTTCTGATAGTTAACGTACCTGATGCGCAGTAAGACGCAGGATCTCGGTTCGACAGGAGGGAGAGGACGCAAAAGCCAGGTAGTTTAATTTCCTTTCTTGCCAAGCTGGTCGTCCTGGAGGTCGGCTGTGGGGGAAAAAGCCAATATGGACACGACAAGGAGATCTGCACAGCCATCCGCCGAGAAACTCCTTTATCCATGACTGTGCCCCGGAAAAGGGGCAAAGTTTAAAATAATCGCCAAGCCACCATCATGTAATGGCTGAGTTTGTGTTTGGGGCCATGCCTTTGCGGTCGAGGTTTGGGACATTTCACCAGCTTTCAAAACATATTCCAAAAGGATCAATGATGACCAAGTAATTAACAGGTATTTTGGTGGTTGTTTACCGCATAGACACTGCCAGATACCACCGAGACATGTTATATACTGGACAATTCTCAAATGCGATCCAGCGCTATATCGTACTACTAAGGAAAGCAGTGGTACTAATGGCCATTCCTTGCGCATTGCGCACCAGCCTCTGTGTGCGCTAAATGAGCAGCTTGTAGGAAATACCTTTCTACGATTTTCGATAGTACACATGAAATCCAGCGACAATACCGGCAATCAACAAGCGCTGCCTTTTAGAAATCAGCTCTCATTTCGCCACTCTTGTATGCCCATCGACACACGGTAGGAACTAAAGGGAACATCCACCAGACCCTTGATAAATGGACGATCCTCTCTTTTCATTTCCCTTTCCCTTGCTGGTGGCTTCATTACAAACATTTCCGCTTTCATCAGATTCATCCCTACATGATTGATTAGTAGCACGCTTCTGCCAGTCGGCATTTGGCACTGCCTTGGCTCGTCTCTCTTTTGACTATACGTCTTGAACCGCGCTCCCTTCTCCGACTCGCTTTTTCTATCACTCATCCGATGCATCCGACTTGCTATCGAAGGGCTTATGACTGTTCATTAGTTCTTGAACCATTTCGCCGAATGCGGGTAACCTGGTCTGTGTTTTCGAGTTTGACAAAACAAAAGTCCACGACAAAGTTATTGCTATGTGTCTACGATGTCTCGGCAGAATGGTTTGAGATTTGTAAGCGGGAGTACCTCCTTTACGATGAGAATATCTGGTAGATATACGGCCATTTAGAGATTGGAAAGCAAACCCTTCACAGCTACTGAAGCTTCACTTTCGAGTTTCAATATCATCATCCTTATCATAGATCCTTTGATGAACCTCTTTTTGAGATTGTCCGTGTTTCCGCAATATTGACCGTAAATAACCGAACCATGTCATCATCATCCTTCCGCTCAATCTGACGGTACTATTTGAAACCTTTCTCCGACCCAACGACATCAATGTCGGAACTCCAGGCAGCCAGTTTGAGAAGAATGGTAAGAAGTTTGTCCGTAGTTTATGAAAAAACATCAATTGTATCAATAAAGGTTCGAGTTCGGGGCAACTTGAGCTGTTGGATAAGTTACCATCTGAGTAGGCGGGACCCGGCGAATGCGGGACGTACGACCGATTGCCGAGACACTAACTGATCAAGCAGAAGGTGCGCGAAAATATCCAATACCCTTGCTCTTATATCTTTTATTATAGAAGCCTGCAAATGGTCGCCATCCACAGTGTCCTTTTAACCCCACTTCAAGACACATGCAGCTTCAATGCAGGAGTCAGCCGCATACGTCTCTTGACACCTGATTTTGTAAGGATCGGGAGACCAAGACCAGAAGCGCAGTAGTTCGATATGTCCACGTGACAAGAATCTGCATGAGTCAGCAGTTGATCGAAGCTCCGCGAAATTTCCAGCGAGCTCAACTAGAGTCTTGTTGGTACCAGACTACATGAGTTTTGGACACATCATCGCATTTTCTTAGGGTATAAAAGCGGGTCATGTCGTTCGGCAGGGAAAGCTATCCAGTGAATTTGGAATTGGTCTAGTACATATCAAAGTCTGTACATTGCCAAATCTTCGTTGTTAAGATCTCAGAATGACCATTCCCCGGCTTCTTCCTACACTTCTTCGGGACTTTGACCGAGCCTTCTCATCGCTAGAGGAACCTCTGTCACAAGCTCTCTTTGCACGTCCGTTGCGTGGTGCACAAGCAGCGAACGTATATCGCCCGGCTGTTGATGTGTCTGAAACAAAGAATGCGTACCTTATCGAAGCAGAGCTACCAGGCGCCCGGCGTGAGGACATTGATTTAGAATTCACGGACAGCAATACCATTGTCGTAAAGGGGAACATTGGGCCAAAAGAAACTGCGCAGTCATACACAGACGCATCCTCAGCAACGTCGGAGGCCTCAGCTGTAACGACCAGCAACACTGATGCGCACACCCCTACAACCATCTCAGCGGAGATCCCTACATATTGGACTCAGGAACGTACCCTCGGTTCTTTCCGAAGATCGTTTACGTTTCCGACAGCGGTAGATTCTGAGCGAGTACGAGCCGTCTTCAGAGACGGGGTTTTGTCAGTGCATGTGCCAAAACCTGAACAGAAGGTGAACAAGATCAGCATCACAGCGGAGTAACCAGTTTAGTGCATTAGTGTTGTTTTTAGTTTTTTTTGTTCTTTATGTAAACTCTGTTGTCTACCTTACTAGCATGGCTGTGTTTATTATAAATAAATCTGAATGAAAGATCAGTCATCCGAGATGGGCTGTTAATCTGACCCGCTTCTCCGCATCTTGTTGGGATGAGCGGAAGCCGGCCGAGGCATCGGTTCCCTCACATCATTTTAGCAGCAAATCCGTCAGTCTAATCAACAAGTGGCAGGACCTGCCAAGGAGTTCCGGTAGCGTCTTTGCAAAATAATAAATATCAAGGAAAACCATCCCCCAAAGAAAACTTGGTCATGAAATTGGGTTATTGAAGAGGGCAAAGCAAAGAAAAAAAAAAAATAGCCAAGGTTTGACAACAGACATGTGAAAAGAAAGCCATGTACGTAAATGTATGTTGCATAAGCACTGCCGCGTGCCGCCCCTCATGGCTAAAGTGTTCTAGTGTTCTGGTCGTGGCAATACCTCTTACCAAACGTTTACCTGAACGACAAAAGGGCATCCTGACACAAAAACACACATACAGTGACGGCTTTGCAAACAGCAGAGTCGGATGCTTTTTTGGCTTTTGCAGATGAGATCGTGAAAGCCGCTTGGAAACTTACCCAATAGCGACAGTTTTTGTCCACGTTGGGAAGGCCAACCGTTTGCCACCACAGCAAACCGTCTTCTCCAAGTTCCGACATTTTGTCATGCGCATTTTTTGTTTTTTGCCTTGCTCCCTTTTCGCTTTTTTTTCGCTCGTCATCGCTCGTCTTTTTGCTGCTTCAATACCCTTGAATTGGACAAACTGCGGCAGGAAGGGTCACCATGCTAAGCCTAGTTATCATCACGTGCATGTTTACCAGCGATATGTAAAGTGTGATATTTCACACTTTTCGTAGATACCAACGACAAAAGAAAAAAACTTTTGAGTTTTGAATTGATGAGCAGAAAAAAAAAGGGACATGAAGAAGGCAGAGTGAATTTCTATTTCCTGGCCGAACGTAAAGCGCGGTATAGAAAATAGCAGTCCGCCCTTTTTAGCTTTGTGGGGGCAAGAAGTCGGTCTAATGCCATATCAATGATCCATTCCAAACCTTCTGCCGTGTGCGAGAGTACCGCAACGTGAAAGGGACAGGGCTTCATACGATTGGCCTTCCGTCTCACAGTAGACAAAGACCAGGACACGTTCCGTCGTTAAACATCTTTATCGGCGCTTTGAAGCACCATTCATCTGTTGTGCATGGAAGCTTCGTCATCAGAGGGGATCGCTGAGCCTGAGAACAACACTCTCTTGCAGGATCGCATTTCGGGCGTCCAGTCCCTACCTAGGGAGTTTGGTCGTAGCGGGGCGGCTGGCAGCTCGCCGCCCCCCTCCAAGACGGTCGGGGCGGAATTGGAAAGAGGCCGCATCGAAGGCGTGTTGAGCGAACCAAGGCAACAGAAAGAAGAGCAAGGAAGTTCGTCGTCTCTTGCGTCAGAGCCTCTACGTACGTATCGCCTTGTTGATTATTTATAAGACGTGGCGTTTTTTTTAACTAGGGTGCTGTACATGGTTACATAGGACATAGACATCGACCACTCCACTCGTCGTTACCCCCATTACCAGGCCCGCCACTCACCGAATACCTTTCTCATGAGCGCTTTACAAATCGCTCATCCTCATCATCGGGGTCCTGCGAGTCAGTTCCCCACTCGACCCTAAAACCACAGGATTGCCCGGCTCGACCTTCTTCATCACCTGGTGGGGAAGAGGCAGCGCGGTCCACGGACAATACGCGACCGTCACAAGAACGACAGACCCACCAAGGAGAAGGACAAAGACGTTCATCCGTCGCACAACAAGTTCAAGCATCGATGAGCAGACTGCAGGACGAAGATGTGCGGCAACTTCTTTTACTTAGCTCGTTGGTACATGCCGATGTGAGAGACTCGGTCATAATGGCTGCACACCATGCCAATGAGAAGGCCTCTGGTGTTCGTGGTAAAGCAAATGCTTATGAAGGCGCGGCAGTTACCGACCGAGGTGGAGTTGGATTGGTGACATCTATTGGAGGGTATGCGGCTTCGGCAGCGGAAGCGTCTGTAGAGAGGCTATCGTCTCATGACACGTTTCGGGAAGTAAATGTCAGGTCACCACATCCACTTACGTTACCTGTCCGAACAATGCCCTCGTCTCCAATACCGTATTCTTCCGCCTCGGATGATTCGTACCTTCGGCCGATACAGGCCACTCAGCAATATCCTGCCACAGCACCTTCCCAAACACCTTCGCCGCTATCGTATTCACCACCTTTATACTCTCCCCCTCATCCTGCCGTTCCCGATCTAAGAAGTGGGTCTCGCCCAGAGGCAAGAGGTCAAACGAGACAGACAAGCGTGCCTTCACAGGTGCTATCTCGGGAGGGAGCAGCACCAGTCTCACCGACCGCAAGTACACGCACACAATCTCGAGATCAGTCGAGACCATTCCGGTGTAGCCAATGGTAGATGACTTTGCCTAGATCTGTTGTTCTTTCTAGCCTCTCATCACAGTTCTTGCTAAATCCGCGTCTCACCCAGCTCTGCAGCATTTAACCGCCGACACGATCTTTCCCGCCACGTTCGAATTCACGAGGGTATTCGCCCGTACTTTTGCACCCAATGTGGCCGTGGGTTTTCGCGTCAAGACGCTCTAGCACGACATCACGCTAATGCGCGAGGTACCTGCCGACCCCACACCCCAATGGACCAGCGACGAGCGTCTGGGTCTATGGGAGAAGGAGAAGAACGTAGATATGGAATGTAGAGTTTACCTTTCTTTTTTTTAGTTGCATTTTTTTCAGTAGTACCGTAATACCCTTATACATGACTTAGTATTAGCATTGATTGCATTATATAGCGACACGATATACTCTAATACGGCCAATAAGTAACTAATAGATATAATATATAATAACCTAGTGATTGTGCCCGCAGGCTGATTTGTTCATGGAAGTGGAAAACTGTAACTGTAGGGGGCTCTATAAGGATATTGGCCACAAGGAAATAACAATGGTTCTCGCAATACCAGCGTTACCATTATATTTCTCGATAATATATTTTTACCCAACTTTCCAGCAAAATATATCACAGTAATTTGAACTGTCTCGCATCACCAATCCCTATTGACAGTCTCTGCAAAGCACATTCACAATCACGCCTACCCCTTCTTCACTTTCTTAACTCCATCACCTTGAACATTACCCCCATCCAATCCGTCGAGTCCCTCAAGCTGGACCGAACTTCCCACCCTTTCCAGCTCTTTCTTCAATCCCTTCAATTCCTCGACATATCTTCGACTAAACACTTCAAAATAATAATTTGCCCCATTATATGTCGCGACGCACAAGCTCCCCATCAATGCAGCCGCATTAAGCCATTTGAATCGGTAAAATAGATACGTGGGGGCGATTGTAATGAGGGTATAGACAAGCTGAATAGCCATAAATACTGCAGGTTGATATGCAGGACGAAATCGCTTGGCCGCCCTGTAGATGAGGGACTGTTGATTGGCCAGCATCCATGTCGTACTCGTAGCATAGCCTGCTTTGATCTTGTCTGCGCGCATGGTCCAAACAAAGACCCAGTACGCGGCTTGCCAAAACACGTAGGTCGCGACCGAAGTGAGCATCATTTGAGAGAAGGATATATCTGGGGGATTCGTAGAGAGGGACAAAAGGTGGTCGGGAAGAATGCGAAGGGCGTGTTGGTGATGAGGCTTTACGACCCAACGACAGATAAAGAGCGTCAAAGGAGGGTCAAAGTGAATGAGGAGCGACGTAACCTTGTCCAGCGAGTGGAAGACGAGAGAGTTTCGCCAAGCAGTTATAGCAATGAGTACCGGCCCGTTGGCGAGACCCCAGGTAGCCGCAAACAAATTAGCGTGCGAGCCCGGGAATGCGAGGTATAAGATCAACAGCGCATTCACAAAGTAGCACATATCAAACATGAAATAATGCCATCGCTTCCTCCTATACACTATCAGTCTCATCATCAGCAAGACAAAAGTCTTTACGACATAAAACCAGGGAATAACTTCTGGCCAAACCCCGACTAGTAACGCGGTAACCCACATATTGGTAACCCCGACCACAAACGCTAGCTTGTCCCTTTTTTTAACAGCTTCTGGGCTCTGCTGCATTTTCAACAACCGCAATTGGTTGTTGACAATCCGTTTTTGGGTATCTACCAGCTTTCGGAACTTGCGACCAAACGGCGTTTGCTCGAGTCGATCTCGCTGCGCTGAGAATGTGGATGAGAGGACACGGATCCAGTCTGAGCCGACCAAGTCAAATGAAGAGAGATCATCATCAAAATCTAGTAGGTCAAAGTCCAGCGCTTGTATGAGGGTATCGCTAGTGGCGGAAAGTGTTGGCGAAGAGGCGGGAGAGTCGTCGACGTCGCCATCCTGAGCTGCCGGTACGCCATTGATGTCGTCTCTGGACGGAGAGTCCGCGGTTGAGGAAGAGGTAGCACTAATGGGTGTATCAATACGTTCTGGCGGTTTTGGTTCCGAGGGTTCCGGCATCAGAGAATTGGAGCGTCTCAAAAAACTTGGGAAATCGTCTCCGGCTTGCAATATGAGGTGGTGGTCGTTGACGCTTCTGGCAAAAACTTGTCGTAGCTCGTCTGCAACACCTTGTGCGTTTTCCTTTGGAGGCTTACTTGCGTTCTAAATATGTTATGTATTCACGATGAGGATCAAACCAAATCACAAATTGTAGATTGACAGGAACAAGCCGAGACAGACGACACGGAGCTGGTAGTGAAGTCATTTGCATGTCCCAATTTGGAAATAATTACGTACGTAATCCAAAGTACGTCAATAATCAGTTTTTTGGACCAAGAAACTGTTGAAGAGACATAGAACGAACAAGGGAGAATCTGTAGGCCATCTGTAAAAGGCGACTAGTGCATTGCTTGCACCAGAATCGTAACTTATTCTCTAGTTATCCGTTCTTGAGTTATTGCAAATGCTTCAATTACCAGACGTCAAAACCCCGACAGATGAATGATGCTATCACAAGTAGTCAGGAAACGTTTGAGTAGGAAAACATTTCTCTGCGACACGAGAACAGCCCAAAGAGGCATATGCATTCTTCTATCGAGTTTGTTCTCGAGTGTAATCAAAGTAAAATTGTAAAATCTGTCAACGTCATTCAATGTCAGCCTTCCACCTTATCAACAATCTTTGCGGAATGTTGTATGGATGCCTTTCAATCTCAAGTGGGGCGAGGAGCACCTATCTTACTGATATAGTCAGCCATGTAACATTATGAACACTTGTTCAGTGGTCCGATGTCCGTCTACACACTACTACATCAACAAGGTAATGCGGAACATTTAGCCGGAAAGGAGAGAACACTGGATTATAGATCAGATTAGGATGTCAATACGGGGGGGATATATCGAAAGCCTAAATGCATGTATGCCAAAAATAGCTACGGTCGCCCCATGATGAGGATCACCCCAAAAAGTAATGCTCTTATGAATCACTACGAAACGGTCCGATACTATGCGCGGCATCACAGGGTAATAATATCCCAATTGTATGGAAATTCCGGGGATGCTCATGCCATAACTTTTTAAAAATGACATTTGAGATGAGTTTATGCTGTCAGGGCCCCTTTTGACAAAAGCTGAATTCATCTGGTCGATTGGACAACGTACAGAAAGTGCAGATCGCCCCCCAAAGGATGGATTCATCATCACCACCAGCCACTGAACCTCCACTGCAGCAACAAACAAGAGCAACCCGTTTCCTAATATTCCTTACGACAACGACAACTACGATGGCCCGCATCTGGTTGGCGTTTGTCGTGGCTTTCTTGATTTTCATGGCGATTCACCCCAAGCCCGGCATACTTCCCAAAAAATCTGATTCAGTCGCATTATCTTCCGACGACGAGGCAGTCAACATTCATATATTGAGCGCTGGGGATCGAGGTGCGGTCGTGGGTATCCCAGCATTGTTTGGTGCACCGATACAAAAGCCAGCAAAAGTGCGAATCCTGATTCTCGAAAACGAAACTGGATGTAGACCGTTCAAAAAGCCGCTTCTTCTTGCGAATCAGCAAACCGACGATGCGTACATTCTTCTTCCACGCGGACACTGTCCGTTTGATGTCAAAATACTCAACGCCCAGCGCGCTGGATTCAAAGGTGGCATCATCTACAATATCGCAACGTCGCCTTACTATGATCACCCTGTGCGTATGTCAGCTGTCGATGCAACGGACGCTGAAGTGCAGATTGCCGCGCTCTTTGTTACAGATTTCGATGGACAGATTTTGAAAGAGAGCGCTCAATGGGGGCAAGGTGTAGGCGTAGTTAGAGCCTTGATCAAGTCTGCAAATGAGAAGCTAGATTCAGATCAGTTACCATCAGGACAACGGAAATATCCTCACGTTATTGACCCGGATCAAGCGTGGGACGGCGTCTTCACGGGCATTTGGGGTGACGCCTTGGTGTCCGCCTTGTGTTTTTTCCTCGGTGCACTAGGAGCGATGGCCGTAGGAGCGGCGTTGGTTCTGCTTCACAACAGAATATTTGGTCCCATTCCTTTGCAGTCACCACGACCAGGGACATCAGCAATGATCAAGATCATAGTAGGTGAGGATGGTGAAATGCAGGTTGAGAGGGTCAGATTGCGACTGCGAACGGTAACGCAGGAAGATTTGGATGGATTGGAATTGAAATTCGGAAAGACTGAGGAGAAGGATGGAAAAGGATTCTCGACGGATTGTTGTGCTATCTGCATTGATGAGTTCAAGATTGGATGTAAAGTGAGGGAACTGCCTTGCCGACATGTGTTTCATCAAAGCTGGTAAGAAAAGGACGTAAATTGATTGATTGATTCCCCATATATCTAACTGAAATCACCACACAGCATTGACCCGTGGCTCCTTAATCATGCTCTCGTCTGTCCCACCTGCAAACGTGAGATAATTCCTCAGCTTTCAATAGCCAGCCCATCAGCCGTCTCCATCAATGTGAACGACCATAGTCCGTTGCTGGACGCGCATTCAGGGTCTTCACTGCCGGCTGCTGCCGTGCAAAACGTCATTGCCTATTTTGGGTCCTTTTTTGGAACTCGAAACAGCTCAGAGCCTGTTGAGGAGGTTCTTGGTATGGACGGGTTATTTTAGGTGATAGCAGTTTGCTGTGTCTGCGTTCGAGATTCTTGTCAGTTATAGTGGGAAACTGGGAGCTAAATGTGTGCTCGCAAATTCACATCGCTACTAAGGGTGTGACTTAGAGTCATATAGTTCGTAGTAGATGGAGGATGGAAGTTTCGTAGACAGAAAACTGTATTCATAAATACGTTGGGTTCCTATTCAGAATCGCTGATGCTTAAGAGGAGATTTTCTTTCTGCTTTGGAGCTCAAAAGTCTACCGAAATGGAGGATACATGTATCTAAAAACAAATCTCTTCAAGTCCATCTGCTCTCCAAATTCAAATGAAAGCTCCTCATCCGTCCTGCATCAATAGGCTTATAGAACCCAGGACCAGGCCTACTCCGTCCGTCTGGATCAGTCCCAAATCTCGGTGACGAACTCACAAAAGCAGCCTTTAAGGACGGTGCTTTGCGGAGGATAATATCAGCTGCCGCAGCTAGGTCGTAGCGACCGGGACCTGGATTGGCGATTGGTGGGACGTTGGAGCCTGGGATGGAGACGTGGTTTGAAAGGGGTGTTGCGGGCCGTGGTGGTGGAGGGGCTATAGAGAGGGGTGGTCCAGGTCGTCGGCTGTGCGGAGCCAAGGATGAGTGGTCAACGGACACAGATAGACAGTTTTGCGGGCTTACCGGATATGTGAACCTTGATCTGGTGAAGGTTGGAGGTTGTACGCTCCCGGACCGGGATTATTCACCGTTTGTCTTTGGAATGTTGGTGCAAGTGTCAGCAAGGAAGAGAAGGATGCAAGGCCCACATTGCCACCCTTACTTTGATGTTAAATTGGGCCTTGCAGTTGCTTTAAAAGCCGCGACAGCCGCAGGTACATGCTTTGCAATTGTTTCCTCCTGGACAATGTAGGCACCTAATACCATCGAACAAGTTCCATAAAAGGCAACGAATAAAAAATTCAACTAGATCAAGATATTCCCCAGCAATAAGCCGACGTACCAGGTGGAGGCGCATCCTTGCCAGGCATTGACGCAGCATCATTAATCGCACTCCTCTTACTCCGACTCACGAAAGCGCTCCTTGCTCCCGCCTCTTCCGCACCACCACCATCTCCCGCTCCCGGTCCTGCTTGTGCTCGTCTGGGTGTTCGTTCGGGAGCATAATATCCAGGCCCAGGGGTTGGTCGATCGAACCGTGCACCCCAAGACGGTATAATTGCTGATGACGGTGGTGGGGGAACGAGGGGTGCGCGGAAGGCTGGGGACGGATTGTGGGTTATGGAGTGACTGTAGGTGGGTTCACGCGGATTGTATTTGGTTGGGTTGCCGTGGATAGGTAGATTGGTTTCGAGATCGGTTGGTGGTTTGTGGAATCGTTTCGACTAGGGAGTGGAATGAAACCTAAGCAGTTGCTTTGACGCAGTGAAGTATGCATCTCGTAGTGATACCTTTGATACAAATCCGACCCCATAACCCTTTTGCGAAAAGGATCCCCCATCTCCAAGTTCCTCATTCGGTTTGGATCGGTAGTAACCCGGTCCCGGTAATTCATCCTGTAACTCAAAGCGAGTTAAAACTTGTAATCGATCCATGTTCGGGAGGACTGCATATTGTTCGCAAATACCAATCTCTTATTGAATCTTGGTGCGGTTGAATTGAAGCCTTTTTCTTCACGATCATCAAAATGGAAAGTTTGAAACTTGGTAGGAATGCTTGGGGGATGTATGAAAAGCTTGAGGTGCCTTTTTTTGCCTGCAGGTCCGGTTGCTGTTTATTAGATACTTTATTATGACCAAGATGAACCCAAATTTACCTCTGCGTTGCCCTTTCCCCACATCATGACTGATGGTAGTCCGCAATGTGTCGACCGCAGTCGGCGCTGCTGTAGCAACCGCCATGACGCTGCTTGATACGATATATGCTACAAAGTCTGGTCGTAGTCGATCCAAGATCTACACGTATGCATTTTAAAATGCTCCGAAGAGACATGCCCGCGATTACGCGGGTCACTATATTTAGATGCTCACATGGGTAATGAGTTGCTACACGAAATCTCTTGCAGGATACCGTTCGAACATGTGAATGGCATAATCTTTAAAAGATTCCAACAGCAAGAGGATTTTAAATAAAAAAATAAAAAAGATAACCATGTAAAGTAATCCGATCAAATCGGGAAAGGAGGCATACACATCTTGTACAGTCATTTGTATTCATCAGCCCACTGGACCGAGTTACAAAATCTCTAAAACTACATGTTTATTCAGGCGTTTCCTCGGTGCTTTTTCGTCAGCTTTTCCACAGACTGTTCCTGAAGTGATTTCAGATCATCGTGTTTGTGATGATGACCGCGATCGGCCTTGACCTTTGATCCGAACAAGATTCAATGAGCCTCAAAGAACGACTGCATCGCAATACTCAAAATAACTTACCGCAGCTTCTGATGTTGATGCCATCTCTTCAGCCCATCCTCCATCTTGGTTGAAATGAGAAGAGGTATCCTTCTTTCCAGCTACATGGGCAACAAAGCCTTAGTGGTTGGCTGACATGTCTACTGTGCCTGATGGATATGCAACGACATACGTTTTGCTTTTGGGGCATCCCGTTGAATCTTCTTTGGGTCATTATCGTTCATGTGTGCGCCAAGGCCCTGAGACATGCAGCGAATTTGCGGTGTGCAAAGGCCCCTGACTGGGGATGTGCGGAGGAATGCAACACGGAAGGAGGACAGAGCGTTCATGATGATCGGATGTAAGGTATTTTGGTTGGGAGAATATATAGAGAGTTTGAGCTTTAGAGTTGGTATATAAATGTGTGGATGGGCGAATGCGATCCTTTTTATATGTGCGGATGGGGTCAAAACAAAATGAAAGCAGGATGACGAACGATGGGCGGAAGGTTGCGTTTGGGGGCGACGCGGAGGATGTGGCTTTTGCTAATGACATAATAGCCTCATTTTACTCACATTTAAATGTATAAAATGTCCTTTGTCACGGGACTTGGCTTTGGTCATTGAACTGGGAGCGAACTTGCGCACAGTGGCCATAAACTGGGCAGCTTGCAACGAAGGGAAGCAAAACAAAGCTTGGTTTTCAGACTGTATGTATTATAAAAAGAGAAATACTAGCAATAGCAAAACTATGGTCCATGGTCCAACAAACAGGACTAAAATTTCCTCCGATATCCCTACTGCATCATCTGACCCCTCCGCGCCTGTGATCGGATATTTGTTGCAAACATGGGTGCTGACGCTTGCATTGGTGAGCCTCTAATTGCCCGGGTATGAGGAGTTGTGGTGCGGATGGTGTTTGTGCTTGGAATGGGGGCGGCGGTTGCAAGAGCGATGATTACGGCAAAGGTTAGGAGGAGAATGGTTTGGATGTGCATGATGATACAGTAGAGGCTGTTTAAAGCGTGATGAGGTTTGACGCGAGTGACTGGATAACAAAAGACGAAAGTGCGTGAAGGGGAAAACAGTTCTTGTTACCTCCTTTTATGCTGTTAGTCTGCTATCTCAAAGGAAGCTACGGCTTGACAAGTTTGTCATCAAAGCAAAAAACTCATGGGGAAGGGGGGAGGCGGAACACACAACACAGATAGTCAAATGACAAGTATTTTACTGAAGAATGCAGACAAATTGGCAGAACTGTCCCCAATTGTCGCTTTTACCGAGCGAATTTCTCTTGTGTGCTTTCTGTTGGAACACACGCGTCGTCACACTTTTTTTTTTTTTTTTTGTTAAGTGTTCGAACACCCCGCCCGCCTTCGCCCCAACTTAAAGTTTCAGGATTTCATGCGCGGACTTGTAAGTTGAAACTGTTAAAGAATGTTCCTTCTTTAAAGCCGTAAGCATGCGGATGGATCGGGTTCTGATTACCTACGTAGTCAGTCGAAAAAAGAAGGGTTCGACCGTCCAAAGAAGACGTCGAAACCAACAGATATATGAACCAAGTATTAGGTGAAGGATCAGGGAGAAACGCCATCAAATACGCTCAAGAGTTTGGAGGAGATGGACTGACGTCCCAAATGTCCAGGACACGATCCTTTGCATAAACTCAAGCGTCATGATGGTCCTTTTGTTCCTTTAACAGGGAATTTGTCCAGTTCTTTATTGTTTACATTGTGGTGAAAACGTCTAGGAAAGTAATCCCGCACTAGCCAAAAGAGCAACCCTTTGCAGCAGTGTCAACAACCAAAGGACTTGTGGCTACCCTGTATTCTCATATTTTTTTATTCTTTTGTTTTCTTTTTTTATGATTCTTTTCATTGTAACTCCAACCTAAGAGAGTCTACTCGCTTGGATTACTGAATTACCGGAATGTAGCTCTTTCATTGTAACTCTATTTATTTTTTGTCTCCATTAAGAAACTTTGGAGCAGATGCTGCAAAAAATGGGGTTTAAAGCGACATTGTTTGCGCTTTTGTACGCTTTCATTAGACCTATCGCAAAAGATTCTCCACAATCATATCTTCGAACTTTGCGTTTGGGCAATAGCTCTTGGTTGGAAAAAGAGTTGATGGAAATTTGTTTTTGCCTTACAAAGTTGAAAACTTTTTGTGAGCGATCAAGCATGTACTGGTTATACTTGTCACCCAAAAAAGTGCGCAGTACTTGAAGAACCCTTTTGAGGCAATCTCTTTCAAGATTAATGGTCTGGAAAGCTGGCCCATGCAATGTCGGACATTTGACCAATATAGTACAGTTCATAGTTATTATGTAGAGGAGAGCACCTAAGTGTATGAGAACATCTCTTTCATCTATCAACGCTATTCCATCATACCCCCATCTCTATCACATCCCCCTCTCTTGGCTCCCGCTTAACACTCTTATACACCTCGCCAGCAAGTACAAAAAATAGTACACTTGCCCACACAAGTCCCCATTCCCACGATATGGGTGCCATGCCCATAACACGGGCAATCGACTCGACCATCGTAACAACAACAAGAGTCGTCACAACCACAACAAAACTCGACATCCAAACTCTATCATCCCAAGTAGCTTTTAATCCACGTTTATTCATCCATTGCAATCCTTTCGATCGGACATGAATGGCTTGAACCATCAACACCAATGAAAAAACACATAAAAGTGTTGCGCGAGCTCGATACAATCCACGACACCCTTCGTCAAAGTTCTCATCACATTTCACACTCTGTACACCCCCCTCGACAAACAATGCAGTATAAAAGGATCCCAAGAGCAGGCATGTCATGACAAAAGTGTAAAACCCGAAATCCATGACAATGTCCTTATTGAAAAGAGATTCCGTTGCGGGGCGTGGTGGTTCAGACATGAGTGTTCTTGCGGCGGGTTGAGTCGATAGGGACGCAGCAGGGGGTGACATGATGATATACAAATATACCATTTCAAGTGTCGAAATGGGTGATACTGGACTCCCCTGGGGATCCTTTATCCATAGATTCCCCATGACAACAAGCGCACACGCACCAAGTCCAATCCAGTAATAAAGCAAGAACCGTTGAATGTTGCGATAAATTCTTCGTCCCTCCGCAATAGCTTTTATAATCGTGTCAAAATTGTCGTCGGTGAGAATCATGTCTGAGGATTGTTTGGCAACATCGGAGCCACTTTGACCCATTGCGATGCCTACGTGGGCGATTTGGAGGGACGGAGAGTCGTTGATTCCGTCACCCGTCATGGCGGAGATGTAGCCCCGACGTTTAGACGCACGAATCATGCGGACTTTAGTTTCGGGTGTGCAGCGTGCGACAATGAGGGGGAGAGAAGGAAGAGCGTCGATCTCTTCGTCAGTGAGGGCGTCAAAGAGTGGGCCGGTGGTCGTCATGTGTGTTGTATTAGAGTTGCCTGCGGTCGGATTGTAGGACGGCGGGAGGAGCGCGATTTCCTTGGCAATAGTGATGGCTGTGCTGAGGTGGTCCCCTGTTAGCATATGCACTGAGATCCCAGCTTGGTGCGCTTGTTGGATTGCGTATTTCGTTTCTGGACGGGGACTATAACGAAATTGTCAAGAAACCACCCGATGAACAACAACAAGCAAATAAAGCAAAAAAAACTCACGGATCATAAATCCCACAGCATCCCACCACTTGCAACCCACTCTCTACCTCTTCTCTGACCTCCTCATCATTTCCTTTCCATACCTTCCAGCCCATGACCATCACCCTCAAGCCCCGCGCAGCACACCCCTCCACCTCATCCAAAACACGATTTTCATCCATACGCCCGTCTCCTGTACAAAGCGGCAAGACGCTCTCAGCAGCCCCTTTGGTAAAGACATGCAAACACCCCGCCGGATCTCTCACTAATACCGACATCCTCTTTAGGGTGGAATCAAAATGGTGTTCGTGTACGATTGTCCAGCCCATGGATTCCAGTGTTGGTTTGGAAGAGTTAAACGTGCTTGCAAGGCTTGCAAGCGCGGTTTCGGTGGGTGAGCCTGTAGGCAGCGGTTTCAATATCGTTGGGTCAGCCAAGGCCTTCTTGTCGGGTATGGTGTTCTTGTCCGATGGAGAAAGCATCTCGGTCACATTAGTCGTATTGCATAGTGCGCAACACTGGATAAAGCGTTCCAAACTTGGCTCCAGCGGCATATGAGGATTCACCTCCTCCTCTTCCGTCCCTCCATTTTTGATGACTCCAATGCGCCCGGATGATATGGTATACACTCCTATCTCTGGTACCCATACCCTAACCACCGTCATACGAGCCTGCGTCAATGTCCCCGTCTTGTCCGAAAAGATAATATTGACTGCCCCCAAAGTTTCCAAACACTTTAACCTCCTCACGACTGCGCGCTGTCGAGTCATTTCTTTGCCACCCAGGACCAACGTCACAGTCAAGACTGTTGTTAATCCAGCGGGGAGAACAGACAAGGCGGCCGTGAGAGCATATAGACCCACATCATACGGAACGCGAAACTTGTTGACGGCCAGAACCGTCAGTCCAAACACGATAGAAGTCGCAAGGAGACCCAAATACATTTTCCATAACGATTTCTGAATCTGTGTGGACTCTTCTTGTTTGGTTGATTCGTTGAGAGTTTTGGCAATCTTTCCTACCTCTGTCTTCATTCCCGTCGCCACCACCACCCCCTTCCCACGACCCTTGACCACCGTCGTCGAAGCATACGCCATATTCACTCGATCTCCCAACGCCTCGTCCTCTTTCACCATTCCAACCTTTTTCTTGACTGAAACTGCCTCACCCGTCAATAACGCTTCATCCACAAGCAACCCACTCACTTCCATCAACCTTACATCCGCCGCAACTTTATCACCTGCCTTCAACACCAAAACATCCCCTGGGACCACTTCCTCGGTGCCCACCACGACAGGTATCATCCCATCTCGAAGTACCGTACAAGTGGGAGACGATAAAGCCTTGAGAGCCGCCAAAGTCCGCTCCGCAGCAGCCTCCTGCGAAAACGACAAATAAACATTCAAAACAGATAATCCACATAAAAGTCCACCCGTGACGGGATCTCCCAAGGCAAACCCCGCAGCACCCAACCCAAAAAAAATCCAATTCATGGTATCCCGGAGTTGACGGAGGAGGATGTGATACCATCTTATAGG
The DNA here is from genome assembly GCF_000182565.1 of Spizellomyces punctatus DAOM BR117. Taxonomy (NCBI): domain Eukaryota; kingdom Fungi; phylum Chytridiomycota; class Chytridiomycetes; order Spizellomycetales; family Spizellomycetaceae; genus Spizellomyces; species Spizellomyces punctatus. The sequence continues at coordinate 696,069 of NW_015971545.1, forward strand.
GGGTGTAGGTGTCAGGGTATTTGGGCCGTACTCGGCGAGTCGGGCGGGTAGATCATGATTGGAGAGGCCCGTAGGAGATGTAGACAAGTGAGTATAGACGGCGTCGAGGGGAAGGGTATGCCAACTCTGTAGATCGCTTGTGGGTCGTTCGTCTTCTAAAACCAATCCATCTGACGCTTCTTTTGACGTAATGTCACTAGAGTGTGACATTTCTTCCGACATGTGCCTACCCATCTACGAGATGCCGCTTAAGCCGAGTAACAAATCGACCTCCCACTCCCTTTTAAATACTGACTTGCAAACGCCGTGTCTCTCCCCAACAAAAAAAACATCCCCAATAAAACGCTCGAAAAAAACTAGAACACCTTTAAGCGGAACTTGAACACTCTCATTTGCCCCAATATAGTATTATTTCCACCACGTGGTATAAGGTTACATGACTGTGCCGATGACGTGGAAACGGGGAAGATGGCTTGTGACTGTGCCGTCATGACTAACTCAATTATTGTGACTGTGCCGCACAAGCGGGGAAGGAAGTGGGATTGTCCGCGGGCGCCGGGCGGGTTTTACTACGGCGGGGAAATGCGAGCGACGGGAAGTTGACGGGAGATTGACGGCGGGACGACGGGCGGATGACAAACTGTCCGGTTTGGAGAAAAACGGACTGATGAGAAACGTACGTTGGGACATGCTTTGAGCTGGTTACTCGTACGATCTTTTAGAGCACTCTGTTTGCCAAGGTCTACTCAACTCAACATGAAAAATCACACACTTAAAAAAAAAAATCTCTGGTTTTTTGTCTATTTACCGTTTTGGGATCATCCAAAAAGGTAACTCTTTGTTCGGCGTAGACTTGCCTCCGCAACGAGAGGGGGACCCGAACTTGAACGCACATGCCAAAAAAACATTGTGAAGTCGCTTATTTGACAGCCAAACGCATATCTCCCGTCCCCATTCATCTTATCCTCATCACCTTTATTCCCAACAAACACAACCCAAAAATGCCTCTTACACACCCCACCACACTCGAAACCATGGCCCAAGCAATAGACCAAGAAATGGACCAAGAAATAGACCAAGAAGACCAACCCCCCTCCTACGACTCCCTCGACCCCTCCCCCCTCCTCGACACCCTAATGGCCCAAGCCCGATCCCAAACCCCTCCAAAAAAACCCCCACACAAAGACGACGAGGATGTCCTAGATAGACTATGTGAGCGCCTCGTCGGGCTTGTCAAGGAAGCTACGGAAGCTGTTGAGGATGGGGAGGTGGTCATTTATGATAGTGATGAGTTTGAAGAGGATGAGGGTTGGAATATGGAGAGACGACAATTTGTACGAAGTGTTGAGTATCCGAAAGTGGGTCCGAAATTGGATTCGCAATATGACATGCATACGGTGCCCCATGTGGATTTGGGTCTACATTGCCATCACACCCATATCCCACCGATAACGCCACCAACACTCTATACATCCCTAACAACGTATTTAACTACCCGGATCCCAATGTTGAAACCAGCTGTGGAAGCCTTTCATCGGCACGTCTATGCAGCATACACTGGAGCAATAGGCTACGTCCTACCCAAACCCTATTGCAACTGTCATCAAACGACAAAAGCCAAGACGAGACGAGTCACGTTTTAATTGGATATCTATGCCTGGGTGGGTATACATGAATATATGTTTTTATAAAAAGAAAACCAAGTGTTGGTTTGCATTGTAGAATAGTTTTGTTTTTTTAGATAATGTGTAATATAGAGTATATTAGGAAACTATGTTATGTAACTGTATGATATAGTGGTATAATACAAGAATTCAACACGGCATCGGCACGTCTATGCAGCATACACTGGAGCAATAGGCTACGTCCTTCCCAAACCCTATTGCAACTGTCATCAAACGGCAAAAGCCAAGACAAGACGAGTCACGTTTTAATAGATATCTATGCATTGGGGGGAATGAAATATTTGCATTGTAGAATAGTTTTTTATTTTGGATAATGTGTAATATAGAGAGTATTAGAAAGTATGTTTTATAACTGTATGATATAATATGAAATACAAGGATTGAGAAATGTTGCATTTGTTCAAAAGTCTAATGGGAAGGGTATACATCACACACACATGTCACATCATAAAAAACAAAAACATACACAAAAAAAGCGCTCACTTATTGCATACTCTCAATATTACCCTTTACCAAAAGTAAATATATATATAAAAAAAAATACATTAAAAAAAAGCGACGAAAAAATCTGTACAATAAACAAAAAGCCCCAACAAAAATCCCCACTATTACCAATTCAAAAACAACACAATCTACACATTCCCTTGCCCCTTTTGATCATCATCATCATCATCATCAGCAACCCGTCGTAACTCCTCCGCAAAATCCCTCCAATCCAAAACACCTTCCAACCCCATTCTAAAAATCTGGAACCGGAATAGGTATTCATCGAGTGATCCAACCGGTTGAGTATCCTCGATTTTTCCTTGTTCTTTTTGATCTTTTTGATGGTCGGGTGGATGGGGTAATAACTCTGATTTGGATGATTCCTGTTCACCAAATTCCGCAACATTGCGTTCAAGTTCAACAGCCGCTTTCCGAGCCGCAACAACATCCGTTTCATCTTCAGCTTGCATCATAGCCGATTCCCAATTTTGTTGTGAAGAATCAGAATCTAACCAGTCCCGCCAATTACTTGTTGATTGGGATTTATTGATCCACTCTGTGGTGAAATCACCATCTTGGATAACAATTTGGTCAAGCCGGCGTTTTTGGTTGGCTTTTCGGAGCATGTTTTCTTCAATCGTGTGTTCGCTTACGAAACGGTAAATGTGGACTTCGCGGGTTTGGCCGATACGGTGGGCTCGATCTTGGGCTTGAGCTTTTTCACATACAAAAAACACAATAAAAAAGACTTTTTTCGAAATGATTTACAAATAATGAACACGGTACTCACCATCCATGGCAGGATTCCAATCACTATCATAAAAAATAACCGTATCCGCACCCGTTAAATTCATACCAAGCCCTCCACTCCTCGTCGAAAGAATAAACACCAAGATACGTTTATCATTATTAAAGCGCTCCATTAAAAGTTGTCGGTGTTCGACTTTGGTGGTACCGTCAAGACGAAGGTATAAATGTCCATGTAAATTCAAGAATACTTCAAGAATATCCAACATGCGTGTCATTTGGGTGAAGACGAGAGCCCGATGTCCACCCGCGATAAGGTCCCGCAATAATCGATCGAGGGTTTGTAATTTTCCGCAATCGAATTGAACGAGGCGTTTATCGGGAAACGACATTTCCAATCGGGTTTTTGAGTAACTTAGGGGGTCTTGTGTGCATTTTTGGGTTAATTCGTCGGCAAGGTGGGCGAGATCTACTGTTCGAGGGTACATGTATCCAGAGGGGGGGAGAATAGATCGAAAAGGATGTAAACGTGCACGAGGTGTAGTGCACGCAAACCGGGAAACAAGATCAGACATGGACAGCGACCGTTCAAAAGGGGTTTGAATCATGGAACGAAGGGTAGAGCTATAATCGCCAAATCGTCTTGGATCTTGACTGGCTTGGACAATATTATCCACGTCTCGGTATCCAAGTTTTCGGCATGTCGCACGAAGAAGACGTCCATAGATGGGACCAACCGTTGCGCACCGTAAATGATTGACCCTCTCAACACCCATCCACCAATCCAATTCCTCTTTTGCATGTCGCCATCCAAGAACATGTCGCCACTCTTGTAATGTTCGATACTTGTACGAAACCAATGTCCTCGCTTGCACTTGATTCACATCAGCTTGGCGAACACGCGCCCGAATAGCATCCAAAGCCTCCAATTCACGTATCCGATCCCCTTCGAACCCAACCCACTCCTCAACACCAAGATCAACAACCCGTAATCCAAAATGCCCCAAATCAATCGTATCAATTGACAACAACAATTTTTTCCAAATCAAGATTTCCTCTGTTTCCAATAACCGACCAACAATTCCGCCCTCGGGTATCGCAAATCCAGTCACAACCGGCCGCTCCTCAAATAAATCAGGGTGATTACACACTTTACGTAATTGCATTAAAACGTTCACGATGGAAAGGTAATTCCCAGACGCTAAATCCTCTTTTGTTTTCGCTCGGGACATAAAGTCATCGTATAGAAATCTTTGGCGTTTACTTAGACGGCATTTTAGGACATGTTCGAATTTTCCGGGCATTTGTTTCTCAACGTCGGCTTTGAGGCGGCGGAGGATGTAGGGTCGTAGAACGGCATGGAGACGTGAGACGGAGGCACGTGTTTCATTGTCAGCCATGTCAGAAGACAAGACCAAAGAAGACGATGACGAAGAAGAAAGATGCCCATCACCCACAATCTGAGACACTGAAGTCTCAAACCACTCTTTGAATTCCTGCCGTCCAGCAAATCCCCCCTCGTCATAATCACCCGGCATCAAAAAGTACAATAAACTCCACAACTCCATTAAATTATTTTGGAGGGGTGTCCCAGTCAAGAGGAGACGTCGCTCCGTATTGAATCCCAATAAAGTCTGCCATCGCTGACTACGAAAGTTTTTGATATTATGCGCTTCGTCAAGAACAAGATAACACCACCGCTTCCGTCGAAAAATATGATGATCCCGAAGCACGATTTGGTAACTCGTAATACAGACGTGAAATGCGTTGGGTTTGGACCATCCTACGCGTTTCGCTGCACGCTCCGGGATGGATCCATAGTATGTCAAAAGCTTGAACCCGGGTAACCATTTCTTGAATTCGCATTCCCAATTGAGCATAACGGATGTAGGAACAATCACCAGATGTTGGCCCCATACGCCTTTTGAACATGCCAAATGAGCAAAGAGGGCAATCGTTTGAATTGTTTTACCCAATCCCATTTCATCGGCTAGGATACCATTCAGGCCGCGCTCGTATAACCCTGCAAGCCAATCCAGTCCGACATGCTGATATTCTCGTAGTGAATGTTTTAAAAGAAAGGGGAAGGGGGTGGCTACGTGTGTGGTTGCCAGCGTTGTGCCCGTTGGTGCGTGCAGGGTATCGGAGGACGATTTAGTGGGGTTTGGAGCAGGTTCTGTTGGCGATGGTTCTTTATCATGCAGGGTATGACTCGCAGGAGAAGACGCAGGTTCATCAATGTCCATGGACACGGGTCCACCCCCCTCCTCTTTTGATACGTCCTTATCAGACCTATCACGGACGTCTGATCCGTTCTCGTTGGGTTCCTCATCACTTGCAACGTGTCCTTTACTCTCAATTCCCATCTTGGCCTCTAGGTTTCCATCGATACCGTGTACCCCCTTGGAATACCCCAACGAAAAAGATCCAAACGATAGTCCACTAGAACCTCTTGAAGCACTCGACCCATTTTGTCGCCATCGAGGTTCCCGAACTTGCACAATAACGACCTCATCTTCTTCTTCTTCATCTTCCTCATCATCATCATCACCATCTTCTTCGTCATCATTCTTCCAAGCAGGTCTCCACGTCGTGCGATATCTAGACGCGCGTGCACCATCCACATTCAAAATTTCACTCTGGACCTCCATTCCTCCACTACGCACATCACCACGGGTATCACCCTCTTTCAAACGCCCCCTCCACTCCCTCACCGACTGAACATCCCCATCCAAATCCGAACGCAACCCGCAAACTTGACTATCATCCGATTCAAGCTCCCGTTCGACTCGCAAATCGTCATGTCCTTTGGTGGGTATATACTCCAAATCATCATTGTGAGGTATTCTCCCGTTGGATGCCACGTATCGGACATCCGTGTCATTCGAATCATCCACTGAATCACAAGTTGTATCGGAATCGGGTTCATCCATTTGATAAGCAAAATAATCATTCCCAACCAAGTGTTCAATAGGGACGTCCAAATCATTTACTAATTCCCTCATCTCGTCATCATCCGATTCGTCATCCACAACCAATTCAACATCCTCATCTTGAGTATCCACCGGTAAAAACTCATCATCATTATCGTGATCAGGAGAGACCGATACAGTAGGGGACGATACAACAGTATCAGCCCCATCACCATTTTCAAGATGATACGTAAAGTATTCATGGCCAACTAATGTTTCAACAGGGACATCCAAATCATTTACTAATTCCCTCATCTCGTCGTCATCCGATTCGTCATCCACATCCAATTCAACGTCGTCATCTTGAGTATCCACCGGTAAAACCTCATCATCATTATCGTGATCAGGAGAGACCGATACAGTAGGGGACGATACAACAGTATCAGACCCACCACCGTTTTCAAGTTGATACGTAAAGTACTCTTGGCCAACCAATCTTTCAACAGGGACGTCCAAATCATTTACTAATTCCCTCATCTCGTCGTCATCCGAATATTCTTCCCCATCCAATTCAACATCCTCATCCTGCATATCCACAGGTAAAAACTCGTCATCATTGTCGTCATGAAAAGGTCCCACAGAATCTCCCCGATCATCCCCACTTTTACTTTTCTCAAAATACCCCATCCCCTCATCATCCAACTCATCCCTCGACAGTCCAACAGAACTATTACTAACAACATCCATATCGTCGTCTTGGGGAATGGACGATTGACGTCGTCGGAGGAATTGGGAGGAATGTTCAATCATGCGGGTTAAGTGGCGTTTACCGGCTTCGCGTTGTTCTTCAGCTAAGAGTTTTGAATGTTGGATACGAATAATCTGCACAAGAAAAAAAAGGAAGGGCGTTTAGCGTAAAAATACCCAAGGTTGTTATGATGGGAGCACAACATACCGCTTCAACCAATTTCCACCGCTTCGTCAACTCAACACGAACCTCCTTGAAACACTTTTTCCATTTCCGTTCCTGAGCCATCGCAGTCCGTTCACCAAGGGTATACCGTAACTCCCAATACTTTTGTACAGCCCGACTGGCAGCCCGCGTGACACGCAGGCGTTCCCGACCAGCATGCATAAACCCCCCACTAACAACTTTCATTTCCTCCAATAAACACGTCCAGTGCGTTTTGGGTGGCGGGTCCGGTTTTCGTTCCAATTGGGAGATGGTGAGGCCTTTAAGGAGGCCGAGACGTTTGAAGGCGGTGATACGGAGATCAATGGTCGCTTCTTTTTCGGCCCGGGATTGGAGGTCGGCGGGTGTGAGTTCTTCGTCGTCGATAAGACAAAAGGAGGAGAGGTATTCAGAGAGGTTTGCGAAACGGGCTATACCGAGGTTTAGGAGGGTTGAGCGCGGGATGAGGGAGTCGATGGTTGAGGATGTGGATTCGACTAGAGAGGTTAGGGAGGTGCGGTGCCGGTTGGATGCGCCGCGCGTGCCCATGCGGTCTGTAGACTGCTGGTGATGAGCGGCAGAAGCGAGTTCGCTAGCAACAATGGCACGAATATCGCAATTTTGCAAATACTTTTAAAAAAAAATATATATATGTATATATAAATGAATCTTTTATGCTCGTCCACCTTGATAAAACCAATTTATAAAACTCACCTTTACAATCTTTTCCCCTTTATCCGCCTTGATCCGCCCAGGATCAAACTCCAACAATGGAAAGTTATGTTCAAGATAATAGAGTTCTCGAGCACGGGTATCATACCGATCCAGTACATGGCGTAATCGGTTTTTTCGTCGTTCCATGGCATGTCGTTTTTGGATTTGGAGGGCCGAGAGGAGGGTTTGGCGTGTTGCGAGGTCTTGATCGGATTCACTTGTTGGTTCTTTAGGTTTTTTGATTCGTTTTTTTGGAGGCGTTGATTGGGGTTCTTGAAGGGTTCGTCGACGACGACCACGGGGATGGGTATGGGGTGGTTCTTGTCCAGTTTTCTGTTCAGTTGGAGGTTGTCGTCCAGATGTCATACCTTCCACATTCTTTCCCCGTAGTCGTCGTCCCCTGCCAACCCCATCATGTCCAATCTCATCTTGCACCGGCACCTCCTCCTGACTCTGTCTTTGTACTCGTCTTGTACCATTCCCTACTCGCTGCCCACGTCCCCCTCCATTAGCACCACCATTAGTCCTACTACTACTACTACCATGACTATTCAAACTCCCTCCACTCTCCTCCAACTTTAGTTTCGCAGATAACCGCGTCGACCGCTTCGCACATACAGCCCCTTCATCAGACGGTTGTCCAGAATTCGGTATTTGCGCAGTCGAGTCTTTTCGAGGTCGTCCTGGGCGTCGTTTGGATGGTAATGGCACGGGGGTCACTGCCAATGCAAATGCCGATGCATTGTCGGGTGAATGGGATGGTGACATGACCAGAGATATTCATTGGTGCATGATCAAAACAGAAAGGAGGGTGTCGAAAAGATTGATATGTTGGCTTGAATGTCACAAAAGTCAAGTCAAACCGTGACCAGAATGTGTGAAAACTGCAAAACGACAAGGCGAACGCTTGTGTGATATCCAACATGCGTGTATCTGTGCGCGGTGTCATGGCAACAGGGATAGTCGCCTCCACGACATTCGCACCATCATACAAAACTGAACATGGTCTATGCAAAGCACACACACAAGTCTCACGTTGCATAAAATACCACTTATTGAAACAAACAAACGAGATATACCATATTAAAAAAAAAAAAAAAGAAAAGAGTTCACTTGCTAAAAGAGCAAACACTTGAATCTACCCAAACCATCTACCAAAATGCGACAACACCACCCACAACAGCACTCACAACAGCCCACAACACCCCCTTGACACCCATCGCTCCACTGTTGGCATCCTTGCTACCACTGGGTTTGGGCTCGGGGGTAACGGTATCCGCCTCATTCCACGTTGCATCCGCAGCAGCATTCGCAGCTCGCAAATTAATGGTCGCGGCTTGAACAACGGGTGCACCGCGGTTGTCCACGGCAAACAACATCCAGTTGCCGGGAGGGGCAATGTTGGCGTTCGCGGGCGTCTTGACCAATACCTTGTCTTTACCCCATTTGAGAATCTCGAGCTCTACGAGGCGTTGGTCAATGTTGAGAGTATGCGTGGAGGTGCCGTAGCGGATAAAGTGGACCGCGGCGATTTTGGCACCCGCGGGTGTCGTGAGGGGGACCAGGATGGATTGACCGTATCCGGCCTTGGGCACGACAGAGGCAAGGTCGAGGGAGAGACGGTTCGGGATGGCAAAGTACGGGGGCCTGTAGACTTCGGCGCGCAATTCATAGGGATCGGTGCGGCGTTGGTTTTCGCCCGAATAGTTTTGTTCGTCACTGCCAGCAAACACGACAGAGCCGTCTGTCCGAAGGACAGAGGTGCCGTGGTAGAGGCGGGGAACAGTGGCTTCGGCGCCAACGACCCAGCGTTTGGGGTTCCCGACGGGCAGGGTTGGGTCAAAAATGACGGCCTTGTTGGTGGGTTCGCGGGCCATGTAGCCGACACCAGCGTCCCCTCCTTGGTGGCCGATACCCGATCCGCCAAAGATGCCCACTTTACCATCTGAAAAATCATACCGAGTCAGTTATAAATTTGACATACAAACGAGTCTCAAGTGGATCATACATACCGGCAAGATTGATGGCTTGAGGCTGGGACCTTGCTATAGGCATGTCCTCGGGCACCCACGTGGCACCAGTATCCTCGGGGTTCGTGTGGTAACACCTCGCCGTGGCTGCACAGTTTGAGCAATTGTCCCACCAGTGACGGGTAAAGTTTGCATTGTCCCATCCATCTGGAGTTGCCGTCCGATTGGTGCCTCCACAGACCCAGACGGTGGCCTTGTACCCATTCGCCTTTGTGAGCGGGTTCATCCAGTTTGTACCCGCGAACGGGAACGAGCGCGGGTAGACATTGTCTTCGGGGAGGGAAGGGCCAGGGGTCTCACCACCGTTTGCATAGTTGATGGTGGCGGAGCGGTTACCGGCGAGGGTAAAGACTTGGCCAGACTGGGGAAGAACGTAGGAGATGGGGTACATGTTGATGGGGAAAGTTTCCGCGAGGACATTAACGTTGACGGGTGCCGTGAGGTTCTTTGGTGTGGGCGCGGGGAAGATTTCGTACGTGGGATTGTTGACCAAGGGGTCTGTGGGCTTGAAGTACACCTTGTGCCCTCCAAGAATCATGGCACTATATCAAACAAGGAAAGGGATGAGCATGTGGTGTGTGTGAGAGAGGTGAGCAATTTTTAAAGGAAACGCACCGCTCGTCGGGCAAGGTAATGACGGTAGGGTACCAACGACCGCTATAGTCTCCACCCGTCTTGTTGGCACGCGTGTCGAGGGGCATCTCGCCAACCTTTGTCAAGACGCCATTGTTGTAGATACGAACATCCCGACGTCCATCACTGGGAGAATATATGTGGTGAGCTAGAGCGAGCTGCAAGCGAGCGATGCGTAGGCACATCCAACAAGAAAGAAAAAACTCTATCCGGTGATGCGTAGCACACTACCCATGGCAGCAAGAGACTCTAGAAACACAATGACATGTGCCTGTTCCCTGGCCATACAGATTTAAGCCCCCACTTTTCTACTCACCTAGTGTAATTCTTTCCCTTGAAAGGCATGTTCCACTTTTGATCACCGCCAGCAATCAAAATCGTGCCATCCGCCAACTGGGAAGCACCATTACAAAACGAATAGCCCTGCTGGGTATCGAATGCATAATTCTTCATTTCAAATTTGTCATTTGTGATGTCGAATTCGCAAGCGTCTGTAAAGAAATCGCCGAGGTTCTTGTTGGGTTGGTAAATGGGCGAGGATTCGGCCCAGAGTGCTTGAGCGAGGTCACCGTTCCAAGCGAGGTTGGGGGTTCCGTCCGCGTTGAATCTGCGCCAGTCTGAGGGAATTTCGTGAAAGCGTTCCGAGAGGAGCAGCTTGTCATTTGGGAGCAGTGCCATGTGGACTGCCGAGAGAGAGTGAGTACAAGTCCTAAATCCACTAATGCAAGAACAAACACTAGTAAACTCACCAGCAGCAACACCCGTGTTTTGAGAAATAACCTGAAAAGCTCCCCCAACTGCAGGATCCACTGCCTGTTGTGCCAATGCCATAGGAGAAAGAGTAGAAAAGGCAGCAACGGCCGAAGCCATGAGAAACGTCCGACGGGTCATATCCTCCTATCCTACTAGCACTACTACTACTACTACTGTGAATGTGTGTGTGTGTGTGTGTGTGTGAGAGAGAGAGAAGAGAGAAAGCGGAGAGAGAGGAGAGAAAGATGAATAAAAAGAATAAAATCCCCCCCTATCTCCCAACAACACACAATTGATACTAAATAAAGAAATGTGGATGAATAAGAAGAAGAGAGAAGAAGAGAGTTATTTATAGCAAGTGTGAAAGTGGGAGAAATTCCGCTCTTTTTTTTTCTTTCCTAGAGTGTGTGTGTGTGTGTGACTCTCTGCGAGTAGTAGAGAGAGAGAGAGAGAGAGAGAGTAAAAAAGAAAGGAAATGCACAGCAAACAAAAACTCTCTCTCTCCATGAACTAAACACACACCCTCTCTCTCTCTCTCTCTCTCTCTCTCTCTCTCCACTAGTAGTAATCCCCCTTTGTATTCACTCTCTCTGTTGTAAAATTGCAAAGGAGAGAAAGGAGAGAGAGTTGTTGATAAATGTGCAAATTTTTACAATCAGCGGCCATGCTTGTATTACTCTCTCTTTCTCTTTTTACTCACACTCTCTCACCTACTCCTACAAGATTCATTCTCTCTCACTCTTTTTCCACGCCCAACCATGCAGCCTATGCTTCATTCATTTCCCTCTTGAATTCAGTCATGTCCATATGGATTCCATGTCATTTTCATGCATGTCTCCTTATTATTATGTCATTGTCCCATACGATTGCTAGGCGGGTTCACTATGGCATTGCCCGTGGCAGGCCGTGGCAGGCCGTGGCAGCCTGTGGCAGCCAGTGGCAGTGCTCATCCCCATTGTTGCAAATTGGGAAAGAGAGGACACAGACCGTTATAGAATATTCTCATTTCCATTTGTGGCTTAGAACATGCACATGAGGTGGTGGCACAGTTACAGCCGTAGGGGGTTACAACTCTTTTTGCAAGTGATACGCGTTTGGCACCCAACCATGTACGTGGGAACAAATGCGCAGTACACGCGCAAAGGGAGGCCTAGCAACAAGGGGGACCTAGCAACGCGGATGATGCCGCACTCATTGTGACTGTGCAATTTAATTACGAAATGGCTCCTAGATCTTTCATGGTCATATTGCAATATGATCGAGAGCCTGGGATGAATGGATAATGTTTGCAAATAGTATCGCTGTTAAAGTGAAACCAAAAGTGCGCTGCCTGTGCTATAGAGCTATTTCACCTCCCGCTTGTCTTGAAATACTGACAAGTGTGGTGTACTAGTAAGCGCCGACTGGGCGTGGATGGAAAAGCCAATGCTCTTGATTACCCTCTCAAAGATTTCACCTGTTGAATGGCGACTAGGGCAAGGTCATGGTTTATAATGATACGACACTTTCTTATGGGATGACAATGGCAGCACCACTCCCTGGCTTGCTCGCAAAAACCACATCCCCCAGATTCTCGTCCGCATCCGGATCTCCTCTCCACTCGGGCCATCTTTTATAGTAATACTCTTGCTTCAACACATTTATAAATTCACTCACACCCGTCTCGGGAACCAGCGACACCGTGCACCCACCCCATCCCGCTCCCGTTAGTCTCGACCCGTACGCACCCGCTCGGAGCGCCAAAGCCGTTAATTCATCCAATTCAGGGCAACTGCAGTCATACAGATCCCGACATGACGCTTGAGAGGCATTCATGAGGGCACCCAACTTTTGAAGCGAGGGTGGAGATTGGGTACAAGTATCGCGAAATTGGAACACACGCAGCGCTTCGCTATACACATGTTTGGCGCGTTTGTAAAGCTCAAATGTCGCTGCATGGATCACAATCGAGCCTATATACTTTTTCTCCAAATCTTGTACGGACATGTCCAATGCCTTTGCAACGTCCTCTCGCGTCCATGGTTCCTTTTTCAATGCCTTGTCCACCATCTCGATCATCTCCGTAAGTCCCACGTCTTCTCGCCCTTGTAGATCACCAAACACCAGTTCCTGCACCTCTCGCAACGTCATGCCCTCTCGTTTTGCACCCACAAACCGACTCAACACGGCTGCAGCCAACCGCGTCTCCACCACCCGGAGATTATAATGCGTCGGCGCTGTCAGAGCCTTATCAGACACCACCAACGTATTCGCAATCACAAATACAGGCGGATCCTGAACAAGACCAAATACAACTGCTTCAACCCGCAACGTAGGATAAAAATGAATCAAACAAGGCCCATGCTCTGCCATCACTGAAATCGCTTGATCCATTCCCCCACATTGGACACCCGCATACCGTTCCCCCTCTATCGCCGCCATTGTTACATCCTTTTTACTCAATTCCACCCCATGTGCATATAGTGTTGTCAATACCGCGGAAACGACAAGGGCCGATGAGGACGACACACCTGCACTCGGTGGCACATTTCCGGTCACCATGATATTCAATCCAATAGGATTCTTTAAACCCGCTTTTTGATATGCGCCCTTGTACCCGCACACAAAATACGTACTCCAGTCATGTCCATTTTTCTCTACAATCGCTCCTGAATCCGTCATGTTGTATTCAACATGTGGGTACCGCGGATCCGTATTCGAACATGTCAATGCAAGATTTTGGACGCCCTTTTTGGGTACACGCCCAACAGCAACAATAACATCCCGTTCAATCGCCATGGGTAATACCCCAAACCCCGCGTAATCCACATGCTCACCAATGAGATTCACTCGACCCGGTGCTCGTACGTAGAATTCGGGTGGGGAGCCATATTGGGATGTAAATGCTGATGTGAGATGTGTATAGCGGGGTTGGTTTGGGAGGGTGTTGAGTGCGTATGTCGGTGGTGAGGTGTTTGAAGGCATGTGTGTGTGTGGATGCGATCCGGTTTTTTGTGGAATTGTCTACGACGAGGACGCGAGAGGACGCGCACTCGTTGCTTGCACTCGACAGCTAAGCGCAGCACCCCCAACGCAACTATACCTGCATGGGATGATGCAAAACCAAACGAAACCAGCCGAATTACATGACGGAGCACTCACCAAACGAACTGGTTAACAATTCCAAGTAGACAAATTATCCTATCCAGATATGTGCAACACCCGCTCTTCTTTTTTTTTTTTGCCATATGACACTGTACAGCTTTACTGCTATCAGACATTCCCTCATCTATTTCATATCAAAAACAAATAAACTGTTTAAAATACACTTGCCAAATGACCATCACACGCTTTTTGCAGAAACAAACAGCAACCCCCCATCTACCCATGTTTACGATCCCAAACGGAAAGATGCATCATAAGAGGGACGCCTATTATGAAAACGATGGAAACTTTCCTGCACGCTTTTTATTGTGATCAAAATGATATTGGACAAACATTTCATTCTAGTCTCCCACATTTCTATTCTCCAAAGTCTAACAACAATCTAGGAATCAAAACTCTAACTTGAACAAACGAGATACGAACCTTGTGTTGCATTGCTTATACTAAAGCAAGTGTATATTTAAAGGGGCTTTCACATACACTATACGTAAACTCGCATCGGAACGATGGAAACGATCCGCTTTCAGAAACTGCATCCATTAACAACAGCCAAGTTCTACGGTACTTTATGGAAGGTTTGTAAGCATCCCATGTTTAGGATGCATCTTGGATGCATCTTGTGGTCATTTTTCGTGCATGAAAGCTTTAGTGTCACGCAGATCAATGAATGAAGCAACTGATTATTGGTGACCTGCCAAGCTAAACAAAAGAGAAACACTCTTGATGCTTGTTGTGTGTATTGTTGGGTTAGATTCTCAGTGTCACGCATGGTTTTACCACACTACAAGTGCCTTTTATCGCTAGTGTGAAGCAACAGGGCACGATGCGGAACTTGTACATTAGAAACGGGACGTCATTTACAAACGTGTCTTTTTTTTTAAGGGAGAGGTGATATACAATAATGAGTGTGCGTTTCGTATACCGCATTTGGTCTGGTATCTAGGCAAGCCAAAAAGGTTCTTCCTTTTCGGGAGGCATACTTGTTGAGTAGAACTGTGGATACTTGCAAGAATGGACTTTGATCTGTCCCATGAGCAACCACGAAGATACCTTTGCGGTGGATCGTGCACACGCAAGCAAGTGCCCAATATATTTATACGATTCCAAAGGTTTGGTGTACCGAGTATTTTAAAATGTTTTTGCGTACCTACTCTGGCTTAGTGATTTTGCTGAACCTTTAGAGGACCTTTTAGCGGCGACGATGGAGCAAGGACACTGGATTACCTGTAACCCTTCAAAACCAAAACACTCCAAAATCACGAATATGCAAAAAAAAACATACTTGCATCCAATAATAGTTTCAACAAATTACTGCCTCTCATCGCATTTCCACGACCCGAAAACCCAATTCAACAAAAAACCCCATGCACATGATCCATGGGGCGAGCTCATTGCGTATACACATACATATCCCAGTGTTTGCTCTCTACATTATCGCACATGTTTCCTTCTCGCGTAAATAGAGATCCCCTAGGCAAGGTTTTCACGTTATCAAGTCAACGCGGTTTGGACACATGGTATTCTTTCATGCCGTTTTCCCGCAGTTGAATGCCAGAGCCAAACGACGCCAATTGCCACTTTTTACTCCCATTGCACATGGAATAAAAAACAGCAACATATATGGTGTGTCATATCCATATCAATTTGAGGTCCCCGTCCATTTAGGAGAGATCTGATACCGATATGAAAGTGCCTATCATTCAAAAAAATGCGAAATTATACGAGATGGCTTTGGTAAAACACACATCTCGGCAAACTTTCAAAAACATACCGCCGCGGGGTTCTCGCCAAAGGAGTATTTCCGATGGAGAAGTATTGGAAATTGAGCTTTTTTTTTTGATCCCCGCGGCACCTTTTTGCAAAGGTCATCAGATGAAATAAACTTTTACACAAACTTACGAGTCCACATCGCGTCCATCCTAACGTGTATTGGAATGCAGTATATCCATCCCCTCCTTCCTATAATCAATATGGAATGTCACTGGACTCACATTCAATTCATAGACAATGTAATGCTTAGTCGCGTGTTCTTGTCAGCGATTTTGTAGTTTTGTGGGGTGTTTGTGTTGAGCCGATTGCAGGAGACGTTGGGAGCCTAGATTTGGATTTTGGTTGCGAGTTTTTTTGCGTGGTATGAATGAAATAGCTGTTTGTAAGCGTTAGGTATTGGAATGATGATACAGTTGAAATGAGAGATTCATGTAAAGAAATGAATGAAATAAACAGTGAATGCGGGAATTTATCATCATTGCCTTGTCGCAGAAAATGACCATGGCAAGATATTAAGAAACCCCGTAACTCAAATACTCAAAAACCCAAGAGAGCCATGAACTTTGACGTCGGTTGTACCTCTCATCGGTTAATAACAAACGTAAACAAGTCTCTGTAGAAAACCGCGCGATGAAGAAGAGATTTGACTGAAAAAAACAAGGATTGTGGTTTCTTTGACCTTGTGGCGTTCGGAGTTCTGGGTTGTTAAGGGGGGTTAAAATGATCAGAGAAGGCCCCGAGCAGGTGGTGCATGTTCGGGAGAACCAAAAGCTTGCTTTTGTTCAAGATAACAATGGGTATTTTTCTGAAAAACAGATGGTTAAAAGCAGATGGGGTCTGTGGTGACCACCTTTCTCATACCCTCTTAGTCGTTCCTTTGACATTGTGTGGACAGCGAGATCCCCTCTCCTCTGTTCAGTCATGTCCGTCGCGGAATCGTCCCCACTGGGCCTCATCCTTGAACCCACCATTGTATTTACAATCTTGGGTGCCGGAGTCTACTTTAACCGAATTCATTCCCCAGTCTACCCACCCAAAGATCCTCATCCCCCTCTCCCATACCGTGAACGCACCTTTTTCGGATGCAAGGTATCAACACGGGATACCAGCGTCTGGCGAACAACAACTCTATCCCGCCTCCTCTTTCGATACCCTTTTATTATCGAAGTATGTTATTGGGTCCTTACGTACTTGGTTTACCAAGGAGCGAGAGGGGTAACGGCATTGACGTTTACGGAATCCACGACGGATCTCGCACGAGAAAATGGCATGTGGATTCTTGAAGTTGAGAATATACTCGGAATAGACACGGAAAGAGAATTTCAACGCTTTTTTTTGGATCGACCGTTTTGGATGGGGGTTTTGAACCGTGTGTATAGTTTTGTTCATATCCCTGCCACTGTTGGATTTTTCGGCTACATGTACTACCAAACCTCTTCTGCAACTTTTACTCGAATCCGTCGTACCATGGCCTTATGCAACCTCTATGCGTTCATCGTCTTTACGACATGGCCCGCCATGCCTCCGAGACTCTTACCCAAAGAATACGGGTTTATTGACAC
The DNA here is from genome assembly GCF_000182565.1 of Spizellomyces punctatus DAOM BR117. Classification (NCBI taxonomy): domain Eukaryota; kingdom Fungi; phylum Chytridiomycota; class Chytridiomycetes; order Spizellomycetales; family Spizellomycetaceae; genus Spizellomyces; species Spizellomyces punctatus. Next base: position 713,457 of record NW_015971545.1, read on the forward strand.
AGTCCACTCTACACGCATCGCAAGCGTGTGGACCACCAACGCCTTTTGCAACCAACTCGCCGCCATGCCTTCCCTCCATTTCGGATACGCATTCATAGTCGGTACATCCATACTCGTACATGCACATTGGAAACCCCTTCGTATCCTTGGAGCCCTCTACGCACCCCTCATCCTCGTCGCGATCGTCGCTACAGCCAATCACTACTTTCTGGACGCCATTGCAGGCTTTTTTGTGGCTATCCTCGCGTATTTTACTAATAATGTCCTATTGAATTTATTGGTGATTGAGGATCTTGTTTTGTGGGTTTTACGAATTGAGAAACCGCCTACCAAGGAACAAGTCCAGTTTATGACTCGGGGAACTGATTATGAGAGTGAGGAGTCTATGAAAGTTTGGTATGAGAGAGTTTAAATGATATTTTGGGGGTTTTTATCTATGTTATATGGGGGAACTTTTGATTTTATAGATTTGGGGGCAATTGATGGGTTGTCGTATATATATTTATATATCCCGAGCAACAAACGTTGTTTTTTCGTACTTTTATTTTTATAGACTGGGTCTTGATGAACATGATCTGATCATAAGGTTACATTGCAATCAGTAGATACTTTTCGCACTCGATGTACACGAGTTGTCACAAACCCTTTTGTATTCGTACAATGTTTTGCATTCTCTGAATATCAAATGAACATTACTGTCGCATTCGTTGTTGCGAACAACTAAAGTACTTGTAAGTGCTTTCAAGACACGTCAATCAAGTTAACAGCTCTCTTGGAAACGAGGACTGTCGTTCAAATGTTTCTTGCCGAAACCCACGAGGAACACTATGCAAGAAATTGAAAAGATGTGAAGCAACAGAACGATAACAAAAATGCTACAGCGTCGTGTGAAGACAGGCTCCAAAGAGCGGTCATAGCAGACTACCCCCTTTTCATTCATCTTAATGTGAGCTTCCCGCACTTGAAGCTAGACCTTGATTCTATACCTACGATTACTACCCTACTTGACTACTCATTGCAAAACACAGTAAGAGCTGAACTTTGAATGATGCTTTTCAAGAGTCATGCCCTGTGAAACTTGAATATCCAAAGCAATACGTATGCAAATGCGTGTGCTTCGGAACACGCTCTGGAGAGTGTTCCTTTTACGCTGCACGCGACACCAGAATCCAAATAAAGGCATCTCGAGCAAGTGTTCATTTTACATGTTTGGAAAGCATCTCCGAAAATGTCGGAGAGGAGTTTGATTTCAAATCCACCCATTCTGTTTGTCTTGGAGTTTTTTGGGGGACAATCGAAATCAAGACCTTTCTTTACCCCACCACCACACATGATGACTACCCCACAACCTAAAAAACACTAAAAAACAACTCGTGAGGGGCATTTCAAATCTCAAGAGTCCGTGCTGCTCATTTCAAATACCCAAATTATTTTTTTCTATTGTTTTTCTTGGGGGGAGCTCGGAGGTGTCGGACATGTTCACCTACTTGAAGGTATCTCCGCGTCCGCGAAACTGTTTCGTCATGGACGATCCCCTTTGGGGGGTTTTCCTGCGATCGGACACGGGGGACGCGGTGCCCTCCCTTGTAGGCTATATAAACCCTCGTGTTAGACGCACTCCCGTTCTCTCGCAAAAAGTCGCACCTGCAAAGTCTCACACATTGCCGCTGACCCTGGAAACATACACAAACAAACAAATCTACGAGAGAAAACCATGTCCGAATTCGATAAAGTAACACTCACATATTTTGGACTTCAAGGCCGTGCAGAAGCCATTCGACTCTTGCTTGAGGACGCTGGTACTTTTCATCATTTCTTTATACGTTTTGCGATGGGTGTTTAACATTTACTTTTTTTTTGAAGGAATTCCTTACGATGACGTCCGTATCGTGGACAGGGACCAATGGTTAGAACTCAAAAAGGATACAGATCGGTTCCGGTTTGGACAGATGCCCATGGTGGATTTTAATGGGTTTTGCGTTGTGCAGAGGTAACAAAGCACCATACTTTGACATTGTAGATCTAGTCTTTTTAATCTTTTTTTCTGATGGTAGTGCGACGATTATGAGGTTCATTGCGTCTCGAAAAGGGTATTACGGCGATACACCTCAAGAACATGTCCTTGTCGACATGCTTGCGGATGGTACTGAAGATCTTCAGAGATTGTACTTGAAGGCCGTTTATAGTGATGATGCGGTATGTGATTGTTCACTTTTTACGCATTTCCCCGTTTTTTTTATGGCTGATGGTGTCGTATACTTTTTGCATTGGGTATAAAGGAAAGCACGACAGTGGCATTCTTGAAAAACGAAGCACCAGCCAAACTCGAATATTTTGAAAAAATCCTCAGTAAAGCTAATGGTGGAGCCGCTTATTTCACTGGTCCCAAGGTGAACATTCTCATCAAACAAATCCCAACACTCTACTCTCAACCACACTCTAAAACACTTCCCAATTTATATAGGCAACATTTGCCGATATTTTCTTTTTTGACCTCCTCGACCGCCTCACGACTCTCCACCCCACCATCCTCGACCCCTTCCCCCTTTTGAAAGCGTTCAAAACTCGTGTTGCTGAGCGGCCTAATATCAAGAAATATCATGAAGCGAACAAGAGGCCTCAGTTTGTGAATAACCCTTTTTCGACTAAACTAGGCTCCGAGAGGATTGTTTTTTAAAGATGTTGAGATAGATTTTGTAAGGAGGTGTTAAATAGAAAATAGGTGGCTTTCCTGTATTCGAGATTGTTTTTATAAAGTAGAAACACTGTTTATTTCACAAGTGTGCTCAATATGATGTTGGATGTTACTGTAGTGCACTTTTTGCCAAGTAACTCGATTGAATGTCACCGTAGGGTACACATCAATAAGATCTCGATTAACCGCCTCGATTGAAATGCGGTACCATAGCACACCTGTAGATCTGATTGTCGAGAATCTGATCTCGGTTCCCCCGCACATGCCTCACGTGGGGTCCGCGATGCGTGAAAGAGTGCTCAGTGAGACCTGATTTTCTGCAACTCCCTTCATTCCTTTCAGCAAAAAACTGACCTGTCCCCCCTCCTTTTCATCATTGACCCTTGGACAAACGACGACGACGGCAAAGACAAAAAGATGGGCTGGTTTGTGTGAACGACCACAGCCGGACTTCCGAACGGGTTGACATAATCAATTTTTTTGGGAACTCTATTTTAGACTCGTGTTTTTTTGACCACGGGGGTGTTCAAGTGTTCAAAAAGTTGGTAACTTGGGTTTTGCCGTTTGGGATCATTTTGTGGAATTTTCAAAAAACCATCCGTTGGGTGAATGGCCTTTCATCGTTGTGGTTTGATTAGAACTTTCTTTATTGTTTAACGACTCAACAAGGCAACCTATTCCAAGTTTCTTTTCCGTCCCCCCACCTCCTGTTGTTGAGCGTGCTTTTTGTTGTTTTTTCATCCCCACACACGTGTCTATATCATCATCATGTCTAAGAAACCCACCATCATGGTGTTGGGGGCCGGGTTCATAGGCTCGTATCTAGGCGCTCACCTAGCCAACAAACCAGATCTATGCAGCGTACACCTCATCGGACGCCAGTCCTACTTTACAACACTCCAATCAGCCGGCTCACTATCCGCCACAAGCCAATCCGGAACGACCGTCACAATCCCATATGAGAAACTCAACCTATACGACTCGGTCGATGCGTTTTGTACCGCTCATCCCAATGTCCATCCTACCTACATTATCGTCACCGTGAAACGCATCACTGCCCATCGTGCCTATGCCGATCTCAAGCGATGGGGCGAGAACCCAAACGTGACGGTCGTGACGATGATGAATGGCGTACGAGCAGCAGATGAGGCGAGAGACGTCTTGAAAGGGTGTGATGTAAACGAAGGGATGTGGCCATTCAATGTCATTGAAACCGATACAGGACACTTTGAGCAGGCATCCGGTGGGGATGTGTTTGTAGAGGATTCAGAAAAGGGGCGGGTACTCGCTGGTATTTTTCGCGAGTCGGGGATTCCGACTCAGGTTTCTGCTGATATGCATGGAATACTCTATGGTATGTTTTTTTGTTTCTATTCGTATATTGTTTTCCATGTACAAGTTTGACACTTTCAAACACAGGAAAACTCTTGATCAACCTCCACAACGCCATCTCCGCTCTCACAGGACTCCCCATTCAACAAGAACTCTCCACCCGATCCGCCCGACAAGTCTGGGCCCACTGCATGTCCGAAGCACTCGACATTTACCGCGCAAACGGCATCAACCCCGTCTCCTTCCTCCCCCACGTTCCCCTCTCAATCATACCCTATCTCCTCTCCCTCCCAAACTTTCTCTTTCTCCGTCTCGCAACTCGCATGTTGTCGATTGACCCCCGCGCTACGAGCTCCATGTACGAGGACCTGCGAAAGGGCCGGCCAACAGAGATTGAGTATCTCCAAGGAGAGATTGTGCGTATGGGCCGTGAGTGTGGGATTGCTGCTCCTGTGTGTGAGAGGGTGGTGGGATTGGTCAAGGATGTGGAAGGAAAGGGTGGATTGGGAAACTTGACGGGGGAAATGATTTTGGATGCATTGGAATTGATTTAATGGTGGTGTATTTTGGGGAATTTAAAAACTATACTTATTCAGTGTTTTTAATTATGAATCCACCATGATATTTTCGCTGAGGAAGAGTTTTTTGTTCTTTTGTAATTTCTTTTTTTTTATATATTTTGAGTGCTCATGGTGGGTATTCCATCAGCATGGGTATACACTAATAGGGTATAATGCCCACCCCATCATCCTTCGGGAATTTCCCGAAGGATGATGGCGAGCATGAACCACGTCCCCCCCAACAACATAAACACCTTATCCTCCATCAACTTCCACCCCAGTTCTATCAACTTTATAACCTCCTCAGCGATTAGTTCCCTCCCGTCCGTTGCTGCCCACTCCCCCCATTCACATGCCAGCTCCTTTGCCCCCATCCACCAAATCTCCGCATCCGCTACATACAGCGTCCCCACTCGCCACACCTCATCCATTACCCCTCTTCCCCACTCCTTCCCAACTGCCATCGCACACCCCCACCACCTCCCGATCGCCTCCATTGCCAGCGCGACGTGCATTGACACCGCCGTCCCGGTCACCGCCTCGATGGCCTTGCTGCTCAATGCAAGGACCAATAACATCATAACGGCCATGATGGCCCAGGACGGTAAACTGAATGTGGAAGGTGTAGGGACATTATCGGTTTGTGTGCATACCGAGATGACCGTGGTCTCGGTTTCGGTCGAGACAGATGTAAAAGAGATTTGCTTTACGGACGGGACTTTTGGTGTGAGTTTGAGTGGAATATCGGTGACTTCGACTGCTGAATCTACTCGTTCGGTTTCGGGTTTTTGTTCGGGTTCGGCGCTAGGTGCCGTTGAGCTCGTCGCTGGGGTATTCTCTGTAGTGTTTTCTGAAATGTCCGTTGAGGTATTCTTGGTAATCGTCATCTTTTTGGGGGTAGAGGTAGGTACAATCTCGAGATGGACTTTGTTGATAGAATGAAGAGTAGGCACCGGACGTTTTTTAGCTACTGCTGGTCTTTTCGATTTCGGCTCAGCTTTGGGAGACCATACCAGTCGAGTTGCAGTGATGGTCGTCATCTCCCGAGTTTCGATCATGCTTGCCATCCGTGCACGGGCGTGTGCACGGGCTTCATACCGAGTGAGAAGCGGAGCAGCCCAAAAGGATTCTGTCCAAGTGGATTCTGGTGTATAGGTATCGGCCATATTGAAGTTTATACAAGGACGGCAAAATGGATTTGATCACAATGCTGGGGTAGTGGGTAAGGAAGAAGGGGGAATGACTCGCTCACCCATCTTTTTATGCTGCGTAAAGTTCCTCCCCCGGGACAAATGGTACGCAAGAATCTTCCGAATGATACATCCCCCCCCCCATGCCCAAGGATCCCTCAATCCCCCAAAAGTGCGCTACACATCATTCCCTCCCTTAACCCTCAAAAAACGTTACCGCGTGCTCTTTTTTTTTTTTTACCATAGTAAGATGCTGACGAAGGTTGTTTTGGATGATCGTAAATCGACCGGGCCAGTATTCAACATTCCAGACACACATATTCCGTGCATCAAGTATCCTTAATCCGCGACATCCACGTACGCAACTCGTTTGATTCATCTCGACCCTCACGAACCCCTCTTTTAATACATGTCGCGCAACTTGCGTTTACCATAGGAGGCAAGCTGACGAGATCTTTTGGGGGATTATGGGAGACTTTCAAGGTTTTGTTTTTGGTGTCTCTTTTTGTTTTGTTTTCTTTGTTCTATCAACGTTATGTGTCGCGGTCGCGGTCTGGTGAACAGATGGCGTAGATGTGCGTGTAGGGATGAACGAATATTATTGGATATGTTTCTTTTACAGTGTCTTTTTTGTTTGGACGAGATATCATGATGCAATAAACTGGCGTAAAAAAGTGGTCATGGAAAGAAGCGACAGATCTACGTGTGGCTGGGTGATCTACATGTAGGCAAACTGTCAGATCTGAACCTTGCAAAACATTAGATCCCGCCACATTGGGAAGGTGCATAGTGATTCAAGATAATCCAATTAATCGTACTCAATGTGTCGAGTCGCTGGGTAATACCTTTCAATGCAGGAAAATGTACATAGGTCCAATTACCCGTCGACAATGCACTCTGATGCAGATGGGTGCATGATCGCCAATGTGACTTGCCATGCCATGCATGAAATATTAGTTCAGGTAAGGAGGCCACACTGAAGGTCCCTTTAATCATTAAGTCAGGTTCCTCCAATATATGTCAAATGTCACTGACGACTGAGATGGCTGTCAAGTTTTGCGTACATTGCCATGGTAGCATAAACACATATTGTAATAGTTGTTTGCTAGGAGTGGGATTTGGAGATGTGAGCGGGCGTGTGTAATCTAGTTAATTTGAATAACGCTTCGGTTGAGTATGGCAGCTGTCTGGCGTACTGTCACCATTTGGCATTTTTGATGCATGTCCTTTTTCGTTACCAGACTGGTAAGTCTTTTCGTTCCATTTGTTTTTTTAAAATTTGTTTCCATTTACCTGATTATTGCTTTGAGCGGCACTCAACTCCTCGCAACATGCCTCTTTCTTTTGGAGTTATGTTTTCTTTGGTAAGGATGAAGATCGGCCTGACCAGCGCAGCAAGACAAAGGAGTTGAAAGGGTTGTATTTTGTTCTTGGCATGCCAATGCTACATTTTCTCTGTGAATTCCGTCAGCAGTATGCCGAAAGGTACCTACCCAATACTCTAAACGTCAGGCTATCATGATGCTCTCAACTCCCACCCGGCAGACACTTTACCTCAACGCAAGAGAAAGGAGCAAACGATGTGCACGGCAGGGTTAAAATCCCATGTGGACAAACAGCAGACAAAACATCGAATTCCCAACACTGTCAACAAAAAAAAGCAAAATGTCAAGTATCACGATTATAAAAACCCTCGCTCTCATCTCCTCCCTGTCCACACCAACATCCGCAACTTTTCTCTCGATCAAACGCCCAGCCCGAAAATGCGCACCATCATTCTTTTTCTCCTCACTCTCTTTGCGACGGTCTCCAAAGCTCAAAACTGCGGGAACACGCAACATGAATTCGAGCTCTGCGCTAATGCGACTGTTCCATTGGGACATGGCGATCCAGTCGATCAGTGTAGTGGGTTGATTACGGGACAGCCGTATTATTCAAGGTGTTTGTGTGGTGCTTACAAGGTCCTTGTTTCGGTAAGTTTTCTGAACCGAATTTGCTTGTTTGTTACATGTTAAGGAACTTTCAATTGAGCTTTTGTCACTTGGTTAATCTCACTCTTGTTTTCTGATAGTGCTATGCGGCGTTCTGTGCCCATGATGCTGGATACGGTTCGACCATGCAATCTCGCGATGTTCATTGTGCGGCCGCTCAGCTCTTTGAAAGCCCTGCTCCGTCTCCTTCGCCCATTGTTTTGCCGACTCCGACTCCGTCTCCGTCTCCATCTCCGTCTCCTTCCCCGTCTCCTTCCCCGTCGCCTTCCGCTGATCCTTCCCCCTCTCCTTCTCCTGCCGCTGACCCTTCCCCTTCGCCTTCGCCTTCAGCTGCCGCTGATCCTTCCCCCTCTCCTTCTCCTGCCGCTGACCCTTCCGCTTCCCCTTCACCTGCCGCTGACCCTTCCCCTTCCCCTTCACCTGCCGCTGACCCTTCTCCTTCCCCTTCTCCAGCTGCTGTCCCTTCCCCTTCCCCTTCACCTGCCGCTGATCCTGCACTCGCAGCGGATGTCGGGTTTGCAAATCTCATCGCACGAGCCGAGCCTGAAGACGTGGCAGCCGCGCCTGAAGATTTGGTGACAACTACGGAGATTCCGACCAAAACTGTAACGGTCACGGCTACAAAGTCCACTGTAACTGTCACGGTTCCCAAAACCACCAGCACAGTAACGAAATCTACGGTAACTGTCACGGTCCCCAAAACTACCTCCACGCCGACAAAGACTGTAACCGCCACACATGGCGCCGCTGAACCCACCCCAATCGTTGATCCCCTCCCCAATCCCAGCGTCCCCAGCATCCCCGAGATCCCCAGCCCCGGCTCTGAAGAACCGGTCGAAGAACCCAGCCCAAGCTTTGATCCCGTCCCCATTCCCATTATCCCCAGCCCCGGCAGCTTCCCCGGCTCCGGCAACATCCCCGACCTCCCGAACATTCCCGGCGTCCCCCACATTCCCCAACCTCCAGCTCCAAGCAGCCGTGTCCCCGGTTCCAACCTCTCCCTCTCGGCCGGAACGAAGGAAAAGGTTTTGTGGGGTGTCGTCCTAGGCTTGGTAGGCGTTGTAGTGATGGGCGTGGTAGCTTAGGTATATACGATAGTATCTGATTGGAGATGTGAATATGTGGTATATGTGGACATTTAAAAATGTGTACATCTATTGTGTTTTTAGTGTTCGGTTGATCCGAATTGAAAATATAGGTTTTTTTACCCGTTTGAGCCCAATGTCTCTCTCTAGTCTGTATCATTCCATTTTAAATGGTGGGTTGAGGAAATAGGATGAATTGCGCGAAGAGGATTACATTGGCAGAGGACTCCTGTGTGAGCGTAATAGGCCACTCTCTCCAAAATCACATCTTGATACAGTCACCATTAATTGTTATCAGGGAACGTTGTTCAGAGATAATGAATGGCGTGCAGAAATGGCTTGCGATTTCTTTTCCACTTTGATTCGCTTGGGCTTGATCTTTCAATGGGATCGTTCTTGTGGGGGAAACCGAGTTTGGATCTTCCGCACTTTGCAAGATTTCACTTATGATGCCGGATGTTTGGGAGACTACGAAGAACAACCAAAGGAAAAAGCAAGACGTATAGGCAGAGAGGCATGCTAACTTCCCTCAGAAACTGGAACGTTTTCTCCGGTAGATACCGGAACGACTATAAGCATCGAGCGTTTGCCCCTCAACGACTCTTCACTAGGTCCGCAAAGCCTCTATTGGCATTTTTTGTTCTTTTGAAATCCTTTGTGACCCTCGATCATCTTCTTTCCTTTAAAAATCATACTCCCCAATCGTCTGCGTTGGAACAGGATGAAGCGAACAGTCGAATCACCTACGGTGGAGAATAATCGGAACCCGATATTACGGGCCACTCGGCTTTTAATAGGTTATGTAAAGGAGAAGAGATATTGCTGTAGTAAGTACAAAGACGGACTCAGGCGCCAAGCGAATCGGACACACATATTCCAATATTTGTTGGATGGACTGTTTCTGCTTGCCATCGTTCATGATTATGGCGACATCGCTAATGATGCAGTCCGTAAGGAGTCGATCCAATGAAACATCGCCATCAAAAAATTCAAACCTGAGAAAAGACGCATGGGGCAATAACGATGCTGCCGTATTTAGTAGTTGCATGGATGACGTCCCTTGTCCTTATAGGTTATTGATACTGGAGACATATTGAGCTACACTCAGAAGTTTTTTCAAAATTAGTGCACAGGAGAGAGTACGTGGAGTAGTGAGACGTCCATCCTTGGCAGGGCCACAATACCTACAGAGGAATAGCCCAAACATCCGTCCATAGAAGGGTCATCGAGCAATATTCTGGCAGATGTGGTAGGTGTACCCCTCGGGAAGCAGTTAATCGCACCAATTTGGCAGCACTGGTCCGCATATCACGTTTATTTCAGGAAAACGAACTCCTGCTTGCATTTACATTTCCGATGATAGCTTTGCAAAATCTACGATTGGGAGATTACTTACGAATGAAGACGGCACATGCATACTGAATCAGCGTCGGAACGGTCTTGTTTTTGAAATCAGAAGGAGGTCATCGCGGAGCATGTACTGACCACCTCCCAGCAGGGAAAGAAATTGAGGTGGGATGATTGCTCGTAGTGTCAACGTTGATCAAATCCCGTTGTCAACAGCGCCCATATATACCGAGGATGGAAAGCACAGATAATTCCGCAGCCAAAGTGATACCCATTCTTTGGTTATTTAGCCGAAAATGTTTTAATTAATCTGTAGGGATAAGTAAACAAATGGGGGGAGACAAATTAATTAACCCCCAAGAATGCGAGACACATATGCAGGTGCATAGACGTGCCACGATACAGTAGTTGCGATCCAAGGCGAGAAAAGGAGACCACTCCATTAACGAAGAGATCAGTGAGACATTTCAAAAGAGACCGTCTACAGCTTGACGGCTTCGCTCACGCTTCCTACCGAAGGGTTGGACTGTACGCTTGATAGGCTTTGATAATCTGTAAAAACACACACATTGCATCATTACGCTCTAGGTTAAATCTTGAGTAGAGTTTCGCGGGGCTATTCTTCGTGGCTTCGGGAGCCGCCATAAGCTGGTCGTCCGGAATCATCAGCATGCACTGTAACTTTGAAATACATGGCTTGGCGGTTGGTCTATAACTATCTTGGCAATTTCGTTCAATAAGCTCTGGGCAAGGCTTTAGTAGGATAACAACATCGAAGCGACCTGCAGCACTTTGCTAAACTCGCCGAAACCTGCTAAGCGCGGTGCAAGGCTTCCACTGTCTTTAAATAATTTGACGATAGTAGTTACGTACATTTACGGTCATCTAATTCCTTAAGCACTCCATGCATAATTAATTGCCCTGGAGTACCGACTGACATCTAGTCTCTGAACTGCACTCCTATCATTATGCCCTGCAAACAGACCAGAATGACTTTGAGCTTGGCTGCTGATTGCCCATTTCAAGGTACCTGAAAGGCACCTATCATACGCTGACAAGTCTTTAATCTCTGTTCGATAATAGGTGCACATACAGGCTAATTCGACCGAGCCTGGAATCACTGTTTCGCAACCGGTGATAGACCAACCTCATCCTTCTCATCGCTGGCGCACTGATCCGCACGTACACATGATTTGGCCTGTACATATCCCTGGCAACAGTCATCCCACAGCTGCTTGCAAAGCTCCTTGTACTTGAACCAATTAGCCATTGCACCAACAATCGTAAATGAGCCAGACCACAAATTGAGTGTCCGTGATACTTGATCGTCATCGAGTTCCATGTCTTTTTGCAAATACAGCAACGGTATGGCCGCACTTGCACCCAATACAAAAGCTGTCAACCATTTTGAACCCAACCGCTGATCGACATCCAATTTCGCGCTCCGCATAAAGAAACATTTGAGGAGGATGATCCAGCCCAACAGGCCGAAAGCGAATTCAAAGAGAAGGGGAATGCGTTTCGTCCAGTAGGAATCGGGGAAGCACCAGAACACTAGATGGCATAGGCCGCGAAATATCACAGCGTGTGTAAACCAAAGGTCTGCGTAGAGGGGCCAAGTCGATTGTTCCGTTGGATCACTTGCGGCCCGCACTGCGGCGGGGGACGCCGTAGGCTTTGAAGGAGAGAGTGCTTCCGGTGAGGGTTTCTGAGACATCGAGGACATTTTCTATGCGGACTACAAGTGAGCTGTTCATATGAACGCTTGTAATTTAAGGGACGATGCGCTGCTTTCAACAACTTACCGAGGTAAACCTGACAATAGATTTAATTTAAAATGGGAGACTTTTGGCGCCAAGGGATCGCTTTTTTTCTATGAGGCTGTGCATATCCCGTGACTTTGCTTATAAAGAGTTGCTCACGTAAGCCGTGGCTGTAACCCATTATTATATTTTCATTTTAAGAATGTGAAAAGGTTTGGACAGCAGCGTTGGAGGAAAGATGACAATGGGCGAGGACAAGCAGAGAGTTGAATTAGGGGGAATATAGCCAAAAAAATGAGGTTTTCGACAATAAATATTGGGAAAAGATCACAGCCTCCTCTTTTGCGCTGCCCACAGCGATTCTTTGACCTCTGAGCTTCTTTACTTTTTATTGGTTATGGATACTAGTGGCAATTTCACCGTTTTTCTTTCTTATCATCCTCGGCCCCTTTCACCGTCTTCCTCCTCATCACCTCCCACATATCCAAGAATCCCAACCACTCTCCCCGCAACACACCCAGAGCCCACCCAAGAGGAACGAGAGCCGTTGCAGCCAACCCCATGCGAAACAAGAAAATTGCAAACATTGTTTCTATTATGGAGGAAATAATTGGTTTGATGTGAGAAAAAAGAAAAAGGCCAGGAAACTGACAAGAAATGAGGAAGAATGAACGAAAGCACCAGAGATAGAGAGAGCGAGAGAAGCAGTGAGAGAAGAAAAATGGAGTGAGAGAAAAAGAACGAAATATGTGTGTTTTTGTAAGAGTGTGTGCGCCAAAAATAGTGCGTTCATCTTATATCTTACAAAAGAATAGAATAACTTGGCGTGACCTGAAAAACACATGACCGTGATGCATGTCAGCGTTCGGCAACCGAGCTTCCATGGTAATAATGACTCTTAATGTTTAGAGAATGTATAATAGTCCCAATAATCTTATGGTGATCTCCTTCACATCTCATCCGTTTCATGACATTGCACCCTCTACGTCCTTCCATCCTGTGCGTCACTTTTGCATGCCGTGCTGAATATCTTCAAAGCTTCTAAAGGCCTGGTGCGGTGCCGATAATCATTTGAGTGATGGAAATCTAAAGGTTGTTCCCCAACATGTCTTGTCAAATCGTTGTCAGGAATGTCTGATGTGATCGGTATTATTTGCTGTCAAATTAAAAAATTAAGTTCCCGCCTGCTGCAGTTCCCTAGAGACCTGGGTTCGACTCTCGGCCAAAGCACACATCATTCTGCTTTTTGTCAATGGGGTGAATGAGTATTGCCTTTTCTGGACAGCCACAACGTGATTTACATCCAGATCTCTTGGCAGATTTCCTTTTCGCTATCGGTTTGCTCTTCAACCTTTGGTGTGGAAGAGTAGTTGGCTGTATCCCGTCTTTCGCTCATCCACACCCAGGTTGAGATAGACGCTCGAGCCCAACATGGCGGGTGCAAACCAAGCTATCGTTCAGCGCCGCCTAGTCGTACTGGGTATAGGTATCCTCTTTCTTATTCTTGGTCGCAAGATATACACTCGCCCTCGTCTCCTCGCTTTCGCTCTCCTACTCTTCAACATTCGCTCCTTGCCCTTTGCACACCATCTCCGCCTCTCCAAGCATATCGTTCAAGCCGGTCTCCGTCGTCGATGGAGACCTGCAGCCACTATCTGGGCACCGCAATATTTGACTTACCGTGTCTGGCCTGACGATATGGACTGGAACTTGCACATGAATAATAGCACTTATAACAAGCATTTAGATTATGCGCGAACAGATTGGGCCATTGCAATTTTGGGATTGGATTTCAATAGAAAAGTCATGATCATGGTAGGGGGCGTTCAGTCGTTCTTTATGCGGGAATTGGGGCCATTACAGAAGTATGCTATTGAGTCTACATTACTGGGCTATGATGAGTATGTTGTTGTCCCTGCTATACCACTTGATCTGAAAACAAATATTCAGACTGCTTTTGATCTCTTTAGGAAATGGATATACGTTCAACATCGCTTCATTAGCACCACGCCTCACAAGCCATCAACCGTACACTGCATTGCCATATCCAAATTGGTTCTGAAGGAACCCAACGGCAAGACCCTCCCTTTCGGGCAAGCCCTCCACATAATCGGCTGTGCAGAGGCGATGTCGCCCCACAACGAAGAAAGAAGACTGAGGGGGATGGCAATAATGAGAGGCTTTGTTGATGGTGAACAGATGCTGTTGTTAGAAGGACGTTTGTGACCCGATGGTAGTATAGAAGGTCAGTATAGAATGTCTATGAGGGCATTGGCTGGCTATTAGGAGAATAGAGAACGTATTTAGATCCGATAGGTAGAATCTGGACGATATGGCTTCTGGTGGACTCGACATGGAAGATTCATCTTTAACACAAGGCCTCACTAATATCGAGGTAGATATTTGACGACAGATACATGTAACTAATGCCAAAATAACCCCATATCCACTGTAAGTCGCTAATGAACGCTCAAATCTCTATTTTCTCAGATTTCTGAATCAATGACGTGTTCTCTCCATATGGATCTTCTTCTTTCTCCTTGCCCTTACTTTTACGTGCCGTTTTCTCCTCCTTTACCTGCCCCATCTCATGAGACTCCCCGGTAGGGGCACCACCCTGTCTTGCAGCTTCAACCACTGACGCTGCAGACGCCCGTAACTCTGACTGGAGGTCCAACCGCTGCTTCCGTCGGTAAAGGAAGACAACCAAGGCAGTTACACCGACGACCAAGAATAACCCCGCAAGTTGTGTTCCAACCTTTTGAGGAATGATTTTGCCTGGTCGACCAATGACGCCAGGGTCCAGTATAATGCTGTAATCTCTAGGTGGGAGATCCAGCTGTGTCCGGAGTGACTTGTCGAGGTTTTCCAGTCCAGTGATGATATATGTGTTGCCATCCAAAAGATTCAATAGGAATTTTTGGAAAGTAAGAGAGATGTTGGGGTATTTGGCCCCAGTTTGGGGAATCGGACGACGGGCCAAGTTGACTTGCGAATAAATAAGACAAAGAGACACATCGCGAACAGAGCCATACGCTTGGCAAATCTGACGGTCAAGGAGGAATTGAGGGAACGTCCCCACCATCCTTGTACCGACTTTCAAAATCTTTTGCTTCTGGTATTCTGCGCTTGTTAACCATTCGACGGTTCGTAGCGCGGCGGCAGGATTTTTGGAATGGCGATAAACACCCGTAAACCATCCGTCAATGGTCCCAACCCCTAACCCGTTCTCAAGCTGAGAAGGCACAGGTGCCACACCCCATCCGAACCATGCAGATTCCAACGTGTTCATAATTTGAGGTAGCATCGAGGTCGTGGTGCGGAGAAAAATGGCATTCCCGTTGGTAAACCGCGCAATGGCTGCGTCCATATCAGCTGTGCCTACATCAGCTTGGTCAAGGATACCGCTTTGGAGCCAATTGATAACACTTGCGAAAAGGCCAGCAACAGGTGTAGTCGCGATAGTGACATCTCCTGTGTCGTTGACAAGTGCGGCACCGATGCCAGCTAACCATTCTGTAGCCATAGACGCCAGTGGTTCGCCTATGTATGACGGGCATAGCCTTATGAGTACCAAATGAACAGATTATATGTGACAACGTCGAAGCTTACCAAACATGGCTCCAGTCAAACCGCACAGTGCTTGATGTTCCATCACCTTCTCTCCAATGAGGATCTGTGCGGCCATTTCCTCCATTTCTGCGACAGAAGCAGGTGGGGAGTAATAGTTATAGCGAGTAAGCAGGTCCATGTTGTAGAGAAGTATTCCAAAAGAAAGCTCAGCAGGAAGGGCGACTGTGGTCATAACATTTCCAAGAATTCGTTAACAGGTGTTAACGCTTAATACGGAAGTTAACACCTACCCAGACGATCCTTGATGACTCCACCCCTTGCAACCGCCCCAATATGATCCGATCCAAGAGTATCACTCCATGCCCACACATCAATCAAACAATCCGCCAACACTCCCACATAACTTGCTTCAACCCAAATTACATCAAAATCATCCTCCCCACTCGCACAAGCCTGGATAACACGCTGCACATACGCATCATAGTCAACATCCGGACCAAAATCCTTCCAATGAACGGAAACATTATTGGCTTCCCCCCATGCCTGCTGGGCTAGTTTCAAATCTGGTGCATATGAATTATGGGCACGGTCATACGGCATAAGCACTGTCACATTTCCCTGAGCAACCGCGGCATAGTTTGGGTTAGCAGAACTGCTGTCGTTGCGTGGGAGCCCCGATGGATAGTTGGTTCGATTACCGGGATAAGGGCGAAGGGGTCTCGTCGTGGTTGTGAGAGACGAACGGGGACTGATGGGAGCGGGGGTAGCTAGTGACAACGACATTAGCTTCTTTGCTTTCTCAAGATGAGCATGCTATGATGGTAAGACTATTTGTACCTTGACTCGCTCCACCAAAGAGAGCATGAACGCTGAATGCCACCGCGGCAACTGCTTTCGCAGCTGCCCAGATTCTTCCCGGCATTTCTCAAATACGTTTAAACTCTACCCTGGTCAATAAAGGTATACGAAATGGACCCTGTTGTTTTGGAACGTCCTCTTAAGAACTCTGTAGAGAAAAAAGAACCAGATAGGTAAACAGATAATCTCCGATCCAGTACGAAGGATTACGTGATCTCGCGAGAACCACGTGACTCTCTTCACTTTCGACCATTAACGTTATCTGCAGTGCCAAGCATATTCCCATATTATGAATTTCGGCAGAGAAGACGAGGGTCAATAAAAGCTGTTTCTCAGCAGTCGTTTCCTCTCAGCGTGAGTAGGGTGAGAGACCAGGTCATGCCCTTTGCCCTTTCATGCTTTTGCTTCGTGTGCCTCTCGATTCATGTGTCCATCTTAAAATAAAACACATGAGCTCAGCATGTAATTCCCAAAAACTTTTCTTCCATTAATTAATGTCCGGAAAACAGCGCTGGCAGCGTCGACTTCAACGGTGCATATTCCACGGCTCGTACATCCAACATGTTCTCGTCATCGGAGCCAAGCCACAGTGACCGCGTCTGAACTGACCCCATCGTCAATCTATGGCTTTTCGTTACGGCAGCTGAAAACAAGCCCCAAGACGTCTTGAAGATCAGCACTTGCCAATTCCATTACACGCCCAAGCGCTAAAGATGCCCTTTAAGCCTGTACCTACCAGAGTTTCATTGCCTTCTGTCAAGAAACCGCGCTTTTATCTGGGTACCACCGTTAGCACTAGACCCATTGCAGCGACAAGCGCCCAGAAACACAAGGATAAGAACACAGCCATGAGTCAGCAAGATGTAGAAATTCCTAAGCGGGCATTTGAGTTTCTTGGGTTTGGTGAAGAACGAGGCACCAAACCTAGGAGGTGAGGACGAACTGCTATATTACAAAGTGATGATTTACTCTGGACGGGTCGTTGTATTTCCAGTCGAGGCATAACGGAGATTCGAGGACCCTACTATTCTGTAGTAGGCAAACGGTATCTCTCTGACGTACTGGAAACCTCTGGTCAATGGATCGACAGCCTCAAGGTGTACATCACTCCCCTATGATAATCTCCGTTCAACTAATATCAAACATGTAGTTCGCTGGCGGTTCATTTACTCTTCTTCCTGAGCGTGCCCTACGCGAACTTATCGACCTCGCCCATAGCCACAATGTCACGGTGTCGACTGGAGGATTCATCGAACGGGTTTTGGTTCAAGGCACCGGTGTACAGGGTCGCAGAGAAATTGTTGATAAATACTTGGAGAAGTGTAAAGATGTTGGGTAAGCTCCAAGTTAAAGGGCTGGTCCAGGTTATCTGGCTTTTAACTGTTTGCTAGGTTCGATATTGTGGAACTGTCGAGTGGATTTATCACCTTACCTTTGGACGATTGGGCACGGTTAGTCGAACGTTGCCATGCCTTTGGAGTGAAACCTAAACCAGAGGTTGGAATACAATTTGGCGCCGGAGGGACTACGGAAGGTTTGTTCATAGTTCACGCATTCTGGAAAGATTAGTGAGTAACCGTTGGTCTATGTCATTAGCAAGTGTGCTTGAAGCTGAAGGAACAAAGGACGTGGATATCTTGATTTCCCAGGCAAGGCGCTTCTTGGATATGGGTAAGTCTTTCAACATTAGTTCAACAGGAGGACCAGCGTGTGAAATTGGGCCACGATGACAGGATGCGATATGATTATGATCGAAAGCGAAGGTGAGGGTCACAAACCTTTGACTTTATTCAACAAGACATTCATCCTATCAGTACGCAGGTATAACTGAAAGTGTTAAAACCTGGCGAACAGATGTTATATCCAAAATCGTCAGCGAGCTAGGTATCAAATGAAGGTGCATTACTTCATCTATCGTGACTGCTCACCTACAACCAAATAGGCTATCAAAAACTAATGTTCGAAGCCTCTGACCCTGAAGTCTTCACCCATTACATCAAGACCTATGGGCCAGACGTTAATCTCTTTGTAGATCATAGCCAGATATTGCAGCTAGAGGGTGTACGACAGGGTATTTGGGGCGTAAAGGATGTTTGGGGGCGGGTTGCTTCATTCAAATGAGGAGGATGGCGCGGCTGGCATGGGATTATGGTAGAACATCCTAGCAAGCAGAAGAATTTCTGATCTGCAAGAAAAAGCCCCAGATACGGATCCTTTAAAAATATTCTTGATGAGAGAGAGATGCACAATCTTTCTCAACCTCCGCTTCTAGTTGTTTTTTTTTTTTTGTTTTTTTTCGACAGCAACTCAGATCGAAAAATCCCAAGGAAAAGTGGACCGTTCATGGAGGAATAACTTTGTCGAACAAAAAGTGACCACGGATGTCAAGCAACGAGCCTGCCACCGATGCTGGGCATCCAGGCTTTGCTGTCCGACGTTGGAGAATCGTCTGTGCAGGAACACTCTTTTGACCAATGGATCCAACCGCTTGAGGTCCATCCAGGCTCCATTCAATACCCCAATGTCAAATGAGGCTTGCCCCTCAAAGTCCTCAGCAAACTTTGAAATTTTTTGTGTCCTGACTTGAATGTCACGATCATGCATTCCAATGCACATTTTAATGGTGAGTGCGAAAAGTCCCGACAGACTGTAAAGTGAAAGCGCAAAAATGGACCAGGAAAGACCAAAGGGCAAAGGATCAAAAATGAAAAACTAGGAAAAAGGTGAAATTATCTTATGGTTTATCATGGCCAGCGAGCAAGAAAACATCAAGTTTGGGAAGCAAAAAAAAGAGGAAACGGCAGGAATTTTTAAGGCAAAGGAAGGTAGGTTGCGGGCAATCGGACCACTGTTACTCCCGCACAATGAACGGCTGAACCATGGAGGTTGTTTCTTGTCGTGGGGTCGTTGCTGACTTTTTTTGATTACGATTTTCAAAGTTTGCTAGCATTTTGCTTTTATCCCCATGTGGAGTTTGTTCATCGCCTTGTCCTACCCTGTCCGTTTTCCTGGTACACTCATCGAGAAATGGATGGCAGTTTTTTTTGTAAGACGGCAGCCGTCAAGGCAAGAAGGCAAGCATTCCTGCAAGGGTTTGGTCTTGTTTACTGTTCAACTGGCGTATTACTCGATCCAAAAAACAAAAAAAATATGGCTTTTAGTGGGTGTTGACCAGCTGCTTTACAATCACTGATTGTACAGAGTGGACAATAGAGCGAGCTGAAGCGTCAATGATGGCCCTTCGACGTTTGCTTTCACATAATGGTACCCATGTCGGTATCCACAGGCGGCTCGAGATTGGCCCTCCACCGGATTACAGCGTGGTCGACTTTGGATTGATCGAGCGCATATACGGAACCTTTCTTGCTGTCTTGGCTGTGTGGTGGCTGGCCAGGTGCGTGGTTCTGAGCCGCTGCGGTGATTGCTTCTTTAAGCTCATTTCTCGTTTTGTAGTTTGGGACTGTACATTCGTCGAAGACATACACCATGCATTGCAGAGGGAGGAGTGTATTTGACTGTCGTAGGAGCGATCAGTGGCTTTTTGGTTTGCGCTGATATGGGACTCCATGTGGTTTTAAAGAGATGGCCATGCAGTGCGACGATGTGGACAATCAATCTCGGTGTGGTAGGTTTTCAACGTTCTTGTATAGGATGTTGAAGTGCTGTTAATAATATTGGTATCTACTTTAGTCCACTACTATCTTGACTATCTTCTTTCGGGGTGTCCTTGTATTTCGAAAATATAACCTCTGCCATTGGAAAGCATCCTTTTTTACGACCCTGTTCACCGACCCAATACCACGAGATCGGCCTCCAGTATCCTCAGCATCCTCCATCTCCGCCACTTCAGTAGCAACCTCGACAGAGGGCCTCGTTAGACCTAGAACCAGCCTAGGTCAACAGGACCAACAGCCAGCAGCAGTTACCTCCATGCGCCGTCGCCAGACCGAAGCCTCAGAACCCCATCTCACCAGCCACCTCGCGGTTTGGGTGACCCTCTTTGCAATATGGACGATCATCGCGCAAGTCCTGACAAGGCAAAACAGGCTGTGGCCTGCTGTCGATTACAGCGACACAAGTAACATGCGCTGCGCACTGGGATGGGAATATGCTCCCGTGACAGCCTTGTTGGCGCTGTACCTTTTCGTCGGATGTCCCCTCGCATCTATGAAACTGAGAGATGTGAATGATGCGTATGGCATTCGGACGGCGGTATGGACGGGAATTGCGGCGGGAATTCCTGGTTTTCTATTTTACATTTTATGGGTCTTTTATGTTGAGCGGAAGTGGCCTGCAGTACTGGTTGTGTTCCCAGATCAACTCTGGGTAAGTTTTTACATGCAAAGCTTCAACGTCATCAACGTTACAGCATCTCACTGTTTCTCCGTTTCCCAGACGATACTGGCTCAGGTAGCCAATCATGCAACAGCAGTCTTCGTTCCAGCTGTCAGATCTTTTACCGAGGAGAACCGGCGACGGAGCGTAACGCTCTGTCTCAACATGGAAAGCTTTCAGAAAGTTTTGAACAACCCAGTCTTGTTTGCAGAGTTCAAACAAGTTGCGATCGCTGGTGAGTATGCCCCTCAAATATGCCTACGTCCCAGGCATTGCGTGTCTTACGGTTTCTATCTGCAGATTTTAACGTCGACAATGCACTCTTCTACGAGGAATATACATCCCTTCAAGATGCCGTTCTGGCCGCCTACACAAATTCTCCCAACACTACCGCACCAGCAACAGCAACGCCATCTCCACGATCATGCTCAATATCCGAGACCCCGAACGGCATAGAATTAGAACCCATATCATACAACAAGCCCTCCGACATTGCACCATGGGTGGAGGAATCTCGGGATCCAAATTTCACATTACCTAGCCGCCCCAGCACAGTAGCCATTTTCGGACCCAGACGACGAAGTGTGGCTGATGCATGGTCAAAACGGAAAGAGCCGGTTATTGGATCATCTTCCAATTCTCCTTCCACAACCATCCAGGAACCTCCATCAACAATATGCAACCATACATCTCAGGTCCCACGGGACTGGATCGTCCCACCACATCTCCTCGCTCGATTCCAGTCCTTCCATGATACTTTTACGAGTCGGAACGCGCCGCTAGAAGTTAACCTCCCGTCGTCAGTCGCAGACGTAATCCGCCAGGCGTTCATGAAGAGAGGATCCATTCATGTAGGAATCTTTGATGAAGCAGCAAAAGAAGTTGTTTGGAGCATGTTTGGAAATACTTTTCCGGCTTACTTGAAAGCCAGGGAAGAGGGGCCAAAGTGCACGGACCCAGATCGGTGGTGGAAAAGGTTTTGGGGTTGGAGACCAGGGAGAAGAAGAGCCGGTGTTGATGTGTGACGGGACGAGGTACCCGGGAAGGAGGAAGGGTCTTTGTAAGAGTAGTGCGACTTGCTTTAATTTATTTATACGATTAGTTACAATAGAATAACTTAAGTTCCTCACCAATTAGTGTATTAGCAAAAACAAATGTCAGTGCCTCCACACCAGGGAATAAACCGGCGACAACCGGTTCGGAAAAGCTAATCTAACCAATCTATGCTACGCTACGGCTGGAACACTCCTCCTGCTGAACACCTCTGGTCTACAGTGCCCATCCAACATTGATTGCACGATCGTTAGCATATTGCAGGTTGACAGCATATCTCGATTCCAGTAGCGCATCATCCAGGCTTGCTGCAAACAGTTAGGGTTGGCACAACCCAGCAATCCATGGACTTTTTCAATCTTGCCTTTGTGACGGCGCCAAGGTCTTGAATGAGGTCATTGTTTGAAGCCTTTTTCAATGCCAGAGGAACAGTGAGGGCAGACAGATGAGGTCTTGTACTCATCAAGGAGGAAGCAGTTGATTCTGTTCCACTTAAAGAGGGTGTGCCAACCTTTCATCTTTGATGAGGTATGAAATCTTGCAGTTCGACCGGCATCACTCCAATCACCCATCACAATGGTAAAGTTCCCAAACTTGTCACACAAGTTGGATATGAGGTTCGATTCACTCTTCTGATGGTTTATAAATGCATGCCACTTCCACCACATGTGGGCAGGATGCGAATAGAATTCCTTGCGACAATCCCAATCAGCGTGGCAAACAAGAAGGTAGCGAGTGAAGTCCATGAGGTTCATTGTTTTGTGGGATGGTATTCGTGATTCTATGAGATCAACTCCAGCTTCTTCCTTCATTGCTTCTAGTCTCTTTGCAAATCGACAGCTTCCAGTCTCCATGGCTCACTGGTTGGTGGTGTAGCGAAATGTCATACCATTGCTGTCTTGGCAGTAGAGAATGTCATGCTTGTTTGGGTCAATAATGATGACATTCTCTGCTGCTTGACAAGCAGGTAAGTTGTTCTCCACATAAAGCACTTTGGCCTCTGCCACCACCATGTTTGCTGACTTTCTTGCTCCATGCTTTCCATACTTGTCTGCTTCTGGGTGCTTTAGGTATACAGATACCGAGGTTCCATCTGTCATGATCGAGCCTTCAAACTGCATACTGCAGCGAGACCGAAAAGCTTTGGTACATAGATTGCAGATGTGCAACCATAAATCAACCTTCTCTATGGCTTCTGCTTCTCGTCGTGTGATGCAAAGAACATGAGAGTAGAGGATGATGGTGTCGATCCGCACATGGCTTTGGATGAGGGAGCAGTGAAGTGGGATGGCACTGAACTGTCGAAATCCATGCTTTTCATATAGGCTTGACACCCAACAGTATGCAGGAAAGAACATGAGAGGGTCTACAGCAATGGAATAGTGGCTGGTCATCAGAAAGGGGAATGTTAAGGGACCAAATCTCTTCTAGAAGTTCACTCTCTTCAGCAGTCAAGTCATCCAGCGATTCTGGCATGGTTTCGAAAAGGAAAACTGACTTTAAATAGCGTAGCTGAGTAAAGAAAGCTTTCTGTGCATCGCTTTTCAGTGGCAGCTGCCCTTTCCATCCCTTTGTAATGGATTTTTTATAGGTAGACTATGGTAAAGACAACTTGGGTCTCCTAGCAGGTTGTGTGGGTGTCCGTACTAGGAATCATAGTCTCCGAATCCTTTCTTTGGGCGTTGGTAGCGACTTAAGGGTGAGAGGCAAGGAGAGTCAGTTAGTTGTGAACCGAGCAGGATTTAGAGGCTTCTGTGTGGGTGATCAGGCTGTTGAAGCACTCTGTTAGGTTCCTGTTAACCTAAGATTGGAGTTGAGAAGCTAGTTGTGGGGATTTAGTGTTGCTACGGCTTCTGCCCACGACTTATTTTATTGAATACATCCTTTTTATACAAGATTCTTGGATAAACTGTTAAACTAAACTAAACTAATGGGTGCCGCTGCATCGCAACTGATTTATTGGTGGCAGTACCGATCTCTTCCTTTTCCACACTGGCTCGGGCCTCCACAGGTTGTACGAGGCATGCTGAAATCTAATGTGCCAATTGCCATTCTCCGAACCAGTTTTTTCAGTTGCGGTAACCCAATCGGTGGAGTTGGTCACGCGATTCGTGCTTCCCGCGTCCGATTTGGGCTTACTCATGATCTCTCGAAGACATCCTCATCATTACATCCCCCCTTTGAAGAGCCAACGCACCGGCGCTCCGAGCGGGGGTGTTGGGATGTCAATTACCAGGTCGGTACCGGATCTGTGGGGTCCGCTTCATCTGCATCTTGGTTCACGACCCAGATGATACTGGCACGGCCACTGATGTTGCAACAAAACCAGATTTGATCTGTTGCGGTATGAACGATGGTACCTGGGGTCACGTCAGGGCCAGTTCTGGTTACATAGAGGGCCGTAAAGGTCTCCGCGGCCCTTTTCAGGTTTGTCACGCGGAAATGGTACTCTGCATGCTCGTGATGTCGGGGTCTGGTGAGCCTTGCAGAGGCTTCCGCTGCGTTTGCTGTCCTTAGGAGCACCATCCTAGCTGCTTCAATGATGGCAGACGCAAACTCGTGGGCATCATCGTTCAGCCAATCGGTGAACGGAGCCATTTTTCGGCTTCCTGCCTCGTGTTGGGGAACCCCGCGGTCAAGCCAAGCGGCGCACGGAGCTGGGCGCCCTCTTTTTCCGGGTTTTTCACGTCAGCAACTATTCCAACCACTGCTTCACCACCATCGGTGGCCTTGCTGTAGGGGTCCGCAATGTGGTTTGTGAGGGGCTGGCCCACCGCGTAAGGTTTCGGAGCGTCAACTCCCAGCCAAAACTCATGCCCTGGAGTCTGCAGCGGCGCGTTGGGGTTGGTCCGAAGCTGATGAACCCAGGGTGAACCCAGGTAGCGATCGCAACCCCAAGGCGATCCAGCACGCCCTCGGCCTCGAAGTCACCTGAGTCTTCCTCCCAAGGGTAGCCAGACATGTACATGGAGGGTATGCTCACTCCTGCTTGTCCTCTGAGATCAGTGTTCATTGTGTTAGAAATGAAAGTTTTAGTTTCAGTGTCAATAGAAGGGGTTTGCGAAGCAGAGTGAGTGTGTAAGGGAAGTAGGTCATGGGCGGTTGAAGAGGAACAAAGAGGGGGAGCATGCAGGGGCGTCCTTTTAAGGTCGTCACCGGCTGATTTTGACAGCTCAGATGCACATAAGCGTGATCGGGAGGCTTGGTGTGGCATTCTCGACTGGTGAGGTAAGCCACACAAAACTGGTTTTCTTTCTGGTGAGAGGGCGTGATTATCACGTGAGCTATTGTCCGGATAAACCGCGAAGCATTGGTGGTCGGAAGCATAAGCCGTATCTTCCGGGGTGTCGCCTGCAAGGCTGACTACCAAAGAGTCCTCTACTAGCGCGCTAGTGGGAGCTCTGGATCTCCAGTACTCTTCTAAGGCTTCAGAAGCCTCTGTTAGGGCTTCCTCTGGTTCCCAGGTATCCTCATGGGGTGGGTATCCAGACCAACATATTTGAAATTGACGTTTTCCATGCCTGGTTCAATGGTCTACTATCACTTCCACTTCAAACTCGCCCTCTGAAGCGTCGGAATCCTCCGCTTGTGCTTCTGCAACCTTTTCCTCAGTTTTGGCGTTGACAGGCTTCTGGTACAGATGTAATTTTGATATGTGAAACCATGGATGAAGTCGTCTCATCTTGTCTGGCAGTTTTAACTCATAGTTGTCATGGAGAGGGTTACAGTCGGTCACCGTGACTGGTCCCAGCCATTTTGGGGCAATCTTGGACTCATACCCTGCTAGGTTTTTTGTGCTCAGAAGCACCTTATCTCCTCTCCGGAACTCCAAATGTTGTCGTGATAAATCATAATATCTTTTCTGCAAATCCTGGGCTTCGATCATCAGATCTCGGATAAGGATGTTTAGGTTGCCGAGGTGTTTACAGAGCTCTTCTGCATCTGCATTTCTGGTTTCTGATGGCCTTTCGACGATATCCACCAGTGGATTGTGGGGCTCATAGCCTAGGTCCATTCTGAATCATGTCATTTTTGTCACCTTGTGTACTGTATCGTTGATAATGAATTCTGCAACCGGAAGAAAGGTGTCCCAGTCATCTAATCATGTGTTGACCATTGTGGTAAGGACCTGCAAGACCATTGCTTTGTCTCTCTCTGATTGTCCATCACCTTGAGGGTGGTAGGCTGTGGTGAGCTCTTGATTAATCTTTAGGTTTTTGCAGACCTCCTGCCAAAATCAACTCGTAAACTTGGGGTCATGGTCCAAGATAATAGTCTCCGGAATGCTGTGCAATGGGATGTAGCATTCTATAAAGAGTTCCGCGACCTGAATAGCTGTCGCAGTGCTCTTGAGGGGCCATACGTGGATCCTCTTTGAGCATTTACATGCTATTAGCCAAAAGGCATCGTACCCTCTGGAAGTAAGTGGGAGCTTGGTTACGAAGTCAGTCGTGATGACTGTCCAGCGTCCCGGAGCTGGTGGTATGGGTTTCAGCAACCCCGGAATCAGTTGCGGTACCCTTTTTGAGCGTTGACAGATTTCACATCCTGTGCAGTGTTTTCTGAAATCTTGTGCCATCTTTGGCCACCAGACTTGCGCTGCAGCTCTGGCATAGGTTCTTTCGAATCCGAAGTGTCCTCCCCCCTCGTGAAAAAGCTTGCACACCTTGGGGGTGCAAGCAGGGGGCACGTAGAGGTGCCAAAGGTCTTCGGAGACTGAAAAATGGTGCCACAGCAGGTTATCTGCACGTTGCCAGTCCTGAAGAAAGCGCGCGTTGGCTGTAGTGTAGGTGTCAGGGCTGGTCTCCCATAGGAGCGTGCGGGCCTGTTGGGCTATGGGGTGGAGCTGGCTGGTGAGGCCAGTGCGGATGGCAGCAATGAGTGCAGGCTGTAATGCCAGACGAAAGACGGCATCTGCCAGTGTTGAGGAAGGTGCAAGAGCCACTGGTGTGGTGCGCAGCCGTTGTCTTCCGCATTCCGCCACCCATATTTGGGTCGCGGTGGAGCAGAGGAGGGTTTCCGCTCCTAGTAGCCGTGAAAGTGTATCAGTGACAATGTGAAAACATCCTGGTTTGTGAACGATTGTCATCCATTCAGACCAGTAACTAAGATTGAGGGCCCAGCAGAGAAGCTTATGGTTCTCACCTTTGTATTTAGCGAGCCACAAAAGAGCTCGGTGATTGGTAATGACCATGAAAGGCAGGCCTTCGAGGTATGGGCGGAGTTTTCCGACGCCCCAAATGAGGCATCCGGCCTCGAGTTCGATGGGGGGGGCCTTTTTTTCTGAGGTGGTGGTGCCTCAGGAATGGTAGCACAGCAGGCATTTAGAAGCATCCGGCTGTAACTGTTCGAGCATGACATTAAACGCTGTGTAGGAAGCGTCACTGTGAAGGGTGTAGGGGAACCCTTTTCTGGGTGCGGCAAGCACTGGAGCTGTTGTCAGAGCCTGCTTGGCGGCTGCGAAGGCAGAGTTTCGGGAATCGGTCCATGAAACTTCACACGCAATAAATCTGCGCAGACCTTGGTCGGGGCGCTTGCGAGCAAGGCGTCCGACACAAAAGGGGTCAATGGGCAAGTCCACCAGCGATGATTGGCATAGATTGACTGCCGGTTGGTCTGAGGAGCTAGATTTTGGATGTTGCGAAACCTCAAATCGGGCTCCGGTGGCTGTGATTGTAGGGGCCACCACCGTGTCGAGCATGGATGGTGAATTGAGCTTTTCAGTGCCTTTCTTTGGGTCAGCGCGACCCTTTTTAAGGTCTTGGTATTCGCGAACGCCCTCTTGGATAGCATCTTGCAGGGGTCGGACGAGTTCCACGTAGCGAGGGATGAATTGGGCATAGAACCCTAGGAGACCCACAAAGGACCATAGGTCACCTATGAATTTGGGTCATGGCCAATTGACTATGGTTGCAACCTTGTCTGGATCGGTAGCGAGACCCTGGGAGGAGGCAACGAAACTGAGAGCCGTGAGCTGGTGAAAGAGCCATTGACACTTGTCGAGTCTTAGGGTGAGTTTGGCTCTGGAACAGCGGTCGAGCCAGTCCGCGATGGCGTCTAGGGCTTCCGCGGCTGTCTCCGCTCGTGTATGGATATCGTCAACGAAGTTGTTGATATTTTGCCATTTGGAGGGACCCAAGGTGTCGTCCATTACCCGACAGAAGTGCGAAGGGGCAGTCTTGGGTCTGAAGGGCATAAAGAGTGGTTCATAGATGCCGTCATGGAGTCTGATCGTGAGCCATTTGCGTACCAATGCATCAGTGATGGCGATTTGGTAGAATCCTTTGTTTGTGTCACCTCCCAATATGTATCGGAATGGGACTGCGATGATCCAGTTCAGGATGTCGAGCATGATGGGAAAGGGATATGGGTCCCAGGCCATGCAGTCATTGGCTCGGCGATAGTCGAAGGCTACCTGCGGGGGTTTGTCTGCATAGCGAATGATAACAGGATTGCTGGTGAAGGTTACTTCGGTGGTTCGTTTCCACCTCTGAAGCCCCATCATGGTGTCTCACTCCGTCTCGAGGGCTGTCCGCTCCAATGGAGAGTACAACCATGGCCTCGAAAGGGGTGGCAGAGCTGAGATAAATTGAGGTGCATAAGGAATCTTGGTGTAGTTCCCTATGAGATGACCCTCATAGCTGAAGGCTTGATGGAAGTGTCGTAGAATGTTGATTAGGGCCCAGACCACGGGTTTGGGTTGCTTGAGATCGACGTGGAAATGTTCCGCGTCTTTTAATTGGGCTTCAAAGGCCCCTGGAGCCTTCTCCGTAGAGTCGAGGTTCCATTTGTTCCAAAGTGTCTGCCATTCTTCTTTGGAAATGTTCTCTTTGGGGTCCGCAACCGAATTATGGGTTGCAGTGGACAGTTTGAGGCCTAACGGGGCCATTGAGCTAGCTGCGGTGGCCTCAAGAGGGTTTTCGATGAGAAAAGTTTGGGCTGCCACATGCATCTGTCCCGTGATTAACATGGTTAATTTAGACTTCTGAGCTTTGGCTTTGGTCAGCCGTGGCATTGACACATCCTTCATGAATTCGCCCTGCTTGGTCTTGTATGGCGTGCCGCGCATGTGATTGGTGTCCAGCTCATCCGTTATGGAGCAAGGGATAAGGATGTCCAGATTCTTGAGCGTCACCGCAAAACTGGGTAACGGGGGTTCCTGAACCAAGGTTTGGAGTTTCAAATGTCCCAGAATGTCATTGGCTAGGATGATGAGAGGTTTCCCGTATGCAATGACTCGGAAATAGGTGTGGAAAGTCAGGTATTCTCCTCCGTGGCCTTTGAGGGAAGTTTCGAGGCATACTGTCTTGGTAGATGAGATACGTCCACCAATGCCATTGAAAGCCATCGTTTCCGCATCCTGCAAATCGGTTTCGGAGAACAGAAGGCCCTGGTATGTGTCGGAAACCAGAGACTTGCAGGCTCCTGTGTCTAGTACCACAGGTGCCCAGAGCTGAGTGATGACGGCTAGCATCCAGCAAGGCTGCGTTTGGGTCTTGGTCTGGCTTTTGAGTACATCGCCTAAATCTACCGAGTAGAAGGCGTTGATGGAAGGCACCGCGACCTCGAAATGGGGCGCGATGTCGTTACTTGTTGCTTCCGTAGCCTTGATCGCACTCTCAAAGTGCTCTCTAGATTTGTCATTTTGTGGTTTTGTTGTTTTATTCTGGCGAGCAACTTGTTCGATAGCCAGCATGACTATACACGTCCGTTCGCTCTCTTTGTGTCTTTGGAGACGTGGATGGTCTTTAACGTGCAGAAATTTGGGGTTTCCGCGACAATAATAATAGTCTGAGCAAACGATATTGCCTGTCAGGAGAAATGCCACCAGTTGCAGGTTGGCGTAAGAATCAAAGATAACAGGATCTTCAGAGCTCCACATCAAGAATTTCTCGCGCTCATCGAGCCTTATCCAGGCAAGGAGGATCAAACGAGGGGTACCATCTTCTCGGACTTTTCGCAGGATTCGATCCTTGTCAGCTTCAGCTGAGGCAGCAATGTAGAGGTGGTGGGAACTCCACGTGACTGTGTAGGGGTCGTTCCCGAGGTGCCCAGCGCCTCGCTTTGGTTCTTTGGCGAAGAAGCTGAGCATGCGGGGGTTGTCGCCCATCATCAGAGCCACTTGTGGGGTGCCCCAGATGATGGCTATGTTGTCCCAGACTCGGTCCCAGCCCTGCGTGGGCATGTGGGGGTCCTCTTCCTTGGTCACTGTGACCTTGGAAAGAGGTGCGGTCATCAAAATTGTTGATTCCGAGTGCTCGGGTGAATGAAATAATCCGATGGTGTGGAATCCTTGATTAGCGGCAGCTGTCCTTTCCAGTTCTGAAGCCGAAAAAAGAGTCTCGGTGGTAGCAGACGTTGAGTCCAGCTCCACTATGTATGACTTCTTGGACTCCTGTTTGGGTTTCCAACCTGCGGGCATGGGTGCTCCGTATGGTCCCTTCTTTCCATCTTCAGGATCTTTTCGGTTCGGGTTCTGCCAGCAGAAAACATTCCAATGCTTTTTCTGACAGAATTTGCAGGGTGCCGGTGGTTCCTTGTTGGGGTCCGGAACCATCTTCTGAGGGCCGTTGCGACCCTTTTCGGGGTTTCCGGTTTTATGTTGAGCCGTCTGCTTAGAGCCTTTGTTGGTTCCGGTCTTTTGTGACTTCTTCTGAGCTTCTGCAGCACCGCTGTAGCAAGGGTCTCGCTTTCTGGTGTCATCAGAGCCAAAATAAAGGCGCAGGAAGTCTTTTAATTTGGTCAGGTTCGTGACGTTACAGGATTTGACCATGATTTGGATGTCGCTGGGCAATTGTTCGACTATTAGGTCGAAATGCTGGTCAGCGGGACATTCTATGTTTGCCCGGTCGCCATAAGCGAGGCGCCGGAGATGAGTTTTGTGGTCGATGAACGCGAGAAAGCTGCGAAATTCTTTGGGGTTCTCATGGCAGCACACATATTCAGTTTTGCGCTTGGACTTGGTTAGGGGATCTCGGAACTCTCAAAGCAGTTCTTCTTTCCACCTTTTCCAGGTCCATGAGCGAGTTTCCTGGGCTTCCAGAGTGTAAAACCACATGTCAGCAGGGGTTTTCTTGGCTGTCATGGCTGGTAGGAGCTGTACCATCCTGGCATCTGAAGTCACGCTAACGTTTTGAAGAAGTTGGACTTTGTTAAGCCATTCTTCAATGTCTTGGTTTCTTTTGCCCGTAAACTCGGGTACGTCCTTTGCTTTCAAGAAGTTGACCTTGGTGTTGCTGGCACTTGGATTGGAGGCACCGGACCTGGAAAACTTGGTTCGGTACGCTCCCTTGGTGTGTCCGACGTTTCCCACGGGGTTGCGGACCGTTCTCTTGTAGCTCGTGCTATGAGAGGTTGTTCAGGCAGTGGGTGATGTGCTAGGGCTTCTAAGGCTCGTGCGAGGCACTCATCCGCCACTGTCTGACATTCGGAAAGCCTATGAAGCTGTTCCATAAGATTTTGAGTTGCCAACTGCATTGCAGCAGTCGAGTGGGCAATGTCTTCTTTTAAAGCTGCCACTTCAGAGGCCATTGTGGCCAAGTTAGGGGCTTCCGGTTCAATGGAAGTGGTCCCCAAACACCTCGGGCATGTTGCGGGAGGGACTTCAATGTCCTCCGCAGGACCCTGACTATGAGTCTGGATCACAGGTGAGCGGCCTCGCATT
Organism: Spizellomyces punctatus DAOM BR117; assembly: GCF_000182565.1. Lineage (NCBI taxonomy): Eukaryota > Fungi > Chytridiomycota > Chytridiomycetes > Spizellomycetales > Spizellomycetaceae > Spizellomyces > Spizellomyces punctatus. Next base: position 744,903 of record NW_015971545.1, read on the forward strand.
GGTGAGCATTCGACCAGCATCATTCTCAGTTTCGTGAAGTCTGTTTCCAAAACAAGAGAAAAGGTTTCTGAGTAGCTACCTGAGCAGATCTCGGTTTGCGCAAGAGTTTCGGTATGACTGAATAAGGTTTTCAGCTGAATTTGAGAGGGGAAGGTGGTTCATCATGCTTCTCCACCATGTAACGGATTTTTTGTTGGTAGACTGTGGTAAAGACAACTTGGGTCTCCTAGCAGGTTATGTGGGTGTCCATACTAGGAATCGTAGTCTCCGAATCCTTTCTTTGGGCATTGGTAGCAACTTGAGGGCAAGAGGCAAGGAGAGTCGGTTAGTTGTGAACCGAGCAGGATTTAGAGGCTTCAGTGTGGGTGATCAGGCCATTGAAGCACTCTGTTAGGTTCCTGTTAACCTAAGACTGGAGTTGAGAAGCTAGTTGTGGGGATTTAGTGTCGCTACAGCTTCTGCCCGCAACTTATTTTTATTGAATTCATCTTTTTATACAAGAATATGCTACGGTAACATCTACACTAGTTTCTGTAACCTTCATTAGGGTGGCGGTGTCCGATATTCCCATTTCCGATCATTGCCATGATCAATTATGATTGCGCAATGTATCCTTTGTGCTGTGCTGGTGTAGCCCAGAACCAAGCTTGATCTCAGGGGTTTTGAAGCTTAGGTTGCAATTGCAGAAACCTCAATCATGGTCACCTGATGCCTTTAAGCGAACCGGTTCATCAGAGTTGTTCACTACAGTAACCAGAACTGGCCCCAATGTGACCCCAGGTACCATTGTTCATACTGCAACAGATCAAATCTGGTTTTGTTGCAACGTCAGTGGCTGTGCCAGTATCATCTGGGTCGTGAACCAAGATGCAGATGAAGCAGACCCCACAGATCCAGTACCAACCTGGTAATTGACATCCCAACACCCCCACTCAAAGTGCCAGTGCATTGGCTCTTCAAAGGGGGGATGTAATGATGAGGACATCTTTGAGAGATTGCAAGTAAGCCCAAATTGGATGCGGGAAGCACAAATTGCATGACCAACTCCACTGATTGGGTTACTGCAACTGAAAAAACCAGTTCAAGGATGGCAATTGGTGCATTAGATTTCAGCCTGCCTTGTACAACCTGTGGAGGCCTGAGCTAGTGCAGAAAAGGAAGAGATCGGTACTGCCACCAATAAATCAGTTGCGATGCAGCGGCACCCATTAGTTTAGTTTAGTTTAACAGTTTATCCAAAAAATCTTGTATAAAAAGGATGTATTCAATAGAATAAGTTGGGGGCAGAAGCCATAGTGTGACAGAATTCTTCTGTCAGTGCTATGGTTATACTGGTTAGATGTGGTTCCAAACTAGTGGTCACATGACTTTGCTGATGGTGTCAGCATTCATTTGACCAGAATTAGATAAATAAGCAGATTTAGCCATTTCTGGCTAAATTAGATGAGTATCCTGACACACTAGCATCTGCCCCTTTTAATCAAGTGGCATAGTGTATTTAGGATGACTTGTCTCACTTGTGATTGGCTATAAATGGTGCAATAGGCTGACAAATAGTTTAGGATGACATGTACAAGATCTGATTGGGTAGTTAGGATATAGCATTTGTCAGCCCCTTTGTCTATAAAAAGAGGACCTCTCTGAGGCCCCTCAAGAGAATAACAAGTAGTAACCAAGTCTTCCCTAGTTTTCTGTTGTCTTCTTGTCCCTGCTAGCCTGTTACATGGTAGCACCACCTTAGACAACAACCCCAGACTCTTAGACCTTCTGTGAGAGATCAGAAGCTAAGATCCCCAGACCCCCAGAACCTGCCCTAGATGTTCTGAGTAATATCAGAAGACCAACAGACCCCAGACCCCAGACCCAGCCTTAGTCCTTCTGAGTAATATCAGAAGACCCCTGCCTCTTATCCCAGACCCAACTTATGCCCAGAACCCCCCTCAAGGACTCCTACAGACCAGCCCACACCATCCCATACCACAAACCTACCCCCAGCACAACCTCCAGAACTACCACCAGACACACCACTTGGTTAGCATCAGAAGCTCTGATAAAACAGATAGAGCTTTTCTATTGTGGGATTGTGAAGAAGCTGTAGAGTCCCCCTGTATCCTCCCCACCAGTTGTACTTGCAAGTAATATTGCATATTTTGGGCCTGTGACCCACCCTATCTTGACTGCAAGTAACATTGCATCTCTTGGGCCTGTGACCCACCCTATTGTTGTTGTTACAAGTAATATTGTAACTACCCAAGACTCCACCCCATTACCACCATGACCAGCCAGGAAGAGATTCTCTTCAACACCATTGCTGAGCTTGACATAGACCAGGTCAGGCAGGAGCTTTATCAAGCAAAGCTCCAGCAGCTGAACTCCACCACACCAGCCACTGCTCAGTACCAACCCAGAGTAGATAAATCCCTGGTAAAAGTCCTCCAAAGCAAGTTGAAGCCCTACAAAGGCAACAGGAATGTCCAAGAGATTAGGACATACCTCCTCAGACTTGAAGAGTACTTCCAGGCAGCTGCAGATCTATCACCAGAAGGCCAACTGTTAGTAGCCACCACCTACTTGGAACTCCATGCTGAAGTCTGGTGGCAAAGCCATGTCAAGAACCACCCAGTAGGATCCCCTCTCAGAATCCAGTCTTGGGACCAGTTCAAGAGAGCCCTTCAAGAGAACTTCCTCCCAGCAAATGCCACCAGAGCAGCAAGAGACCAGTTGGCCAGGCTCAAACAACAAGGCTCAGTAAAGGAGTACCTAAACCAGTTCAATACTTTATGCCTTCAGGTGGATGACTTGTCAGAAGCTGAAAAGTTAGACAAGTTTATCAGAGGGCTTAAACCCAGGGTTCAGGAACAACTGGAGCTCAACCCCACCAGTACCATCAACTTAGCCACAGCTGCAGCAACACCTGATAGGATTGACCAGATCCAGTTCAGCTACCAGAAAAGAAGCCAGGCCACCAGCTACTACTCCCCCAAGGCTGAGAACTCTGGAGTAGTCCCTATGGAGATAGATAGTATATCCACCAACTCTGGGAAGCCTCTCTCCAAACTCACTGAGGCTGAGAAGACTGAGCTCAGAAAGAAGGGAGCCTGTTTCAGGTGCAGAAAACCAGGCCATATTGCCCCCCTATGCCCCTTGAAGACCAAGCAGCAGGGAAATGGCAAGCAGACTCAGTAGAAGATTCTGCCTCTACTGGGGAAGATATCAAGAACCACCACCCTGACACCCACCACCTGGTACACTCTCCTGTTATTCAACCCTTGGACCTATTGGACCCACCTGAAACCACCCCTGAGACTTTAACTATCCATGGACTTTACCTGGAACCCCAGAGAACCCCAGCATCCCAGAGAACCCCAGAAACCCAGAGAATCCCAGAATCCCAGAGAACCCCAGAAACCCAGAGAATCCCAGAACCCCAGAGAACCCCAGAATCCCAGAGATCCCCAGAAACCCAGAGAATCCCAGAACCCCAGAGAACCCCAGAATCCCAGAGAACCCCAGAAACCCAGAGAATCCCAGGACCCCAGAGAACCCCAGAACCCCAGAGAACCCCAGAAACCCAGAGAACCCCAGAACTCCAGAGAACCCAAGAACTCCAGAGAACCCAAGAACCCCAGAGAACCCAAGAATCCCAGAGAACCCCAGAAACCCAGAGAATCCCAGAACCCCAGAGAACCCCAGAATCCCAGAGAACCCCAGAACTCCAGAGAACCCAAGAACTCCAGAGAACCCAAGAACCCCAGAGAACCCCAGAACCCCAGAGAACCCAAGAACCCCAGAGAACCCCAGAACCCCAGAGAACCCTAGAACCCCAGAAAACCCAGGAACCCCAGAGAACCCCAGAACCCCAGAGAACCCAAGAACCCCAGAGAACCCCAGAACCCCAGACCACCCAGGCCACCTACCAAGAAAGCAAGATCCATGTAGTAGTGGTGGCTCCATACTCTTTAAGTACCCCCAAAGGGCCAAGGATTCCCCAGAGTCACTTGCTGACTGTGCAAGGTAGAATCCAAGGAATCCCAGTAACCATTCTCCTGGATAATGGGGCAAACCAACTCTATGTGTCACAGTCCTTTGTCAAGAAGGCACAACTGGTGACTCATTCTCTCCCTGGAGCAGAAATCTCTATGGCTGATGACAGAAAGCACCAAGAAATAGGCTTTGTCAAAGGTCTTCAGTACTCAGTAGGAACCTACACAGAACAGTCAGACTTTATAGTAGCCCCAATCAAGTTTGACTTGATCCTGGGTATACCTTGGTTTGCCTGGAGGAATCCCAGTATCAACTACAACAAGAACACTGTGACCTTCACCACCTCCCAGCACCCCAGAGTCAGATGGATTGTTAAGCAGGCCAGCTCTTCCAACAAATCCCAGAAGTCCAATCTTATCACCATGGTATCAGCAAAGATGTTGGCCAGAACACTGAAGAAGAGGACAGCAACAGCTTTTGCTGTGTATCTCAAGAACCCTCAAGATACCAGCACCCCTCCAGACACCATGGATTCCAAAGTCACCAAGCTTCTTGAAAACTATCAAGATGTCTTTGCTGAAGAGCTTCCCCCAGGACTTCCCCCTGAGAGATCAGTAGATCACAGAATTGAACTCAGTGACCCCAACCAGACCCCCTGGAGACCAACCTACCACCTCTCTTCTTTGGAGTTAGAAGAACTGAGGAAGCAGCTTTCAGAGCTTCTGGAGGCAGGCCACATCAGACCCTCCAAGAGCCCATTTGGAGCACCTATCCTCTTTGTTAAGAAGAAAGAAGGTTCTTTGAGGATGTGTGTGGACTACAGGGCTCTGAATAAAATCACCATCAAGAACAGATATCCCCTCCCTAGGATTGATGAGCTGATGGATAGGCTGAATAGAGCCCAGGTGTTTACCAAGCTAGATCTGAAGTCAGGCTATTACCAGATCAGAGTCCACCCAGAAGACATCCCCAAGACAGCCTTCAGAACCAGATATGGTCACTTTGAGTTCCTGGTCATGTCCTTTGGAATGACCAATGCCCCAGCCACTTTCATGACTTTGATGAATGATGTCCTTAGACCCTTCTTGGACATCTTTGTTATTGTCTACCTAGATGACATCCTCATCTACTCCAAGACCCCAGAAGATCACCTGGACCACCTCAAGCAGGTTCTGCAAGCCCTCAGGCAGAACAAGCTGTATGCCAACCCCAGCAAGTGCCAGTTCTTCAAGCAAGAAGTAGAGTTTCTTGGCCATGTAGTCTCACATGAAGGAGTCAAGCTTGATCCCAAGAAAGTGCAGACTGTTCAAGAATGGCCCACCCCTCAGAGTGTCACTGAAGTCAGACAGTTCATGGGCCTGGTGAACTACTTCGATAGCTTTCTGAAGGACCTGGCAGAGCAAGCTGCACCATTGACAGACCTGTTGAGAAATGACAAGCCCTGGACCTGGTCTGAACCTCAGGAGAAAGCTTTTCAGCAGCTGAAGGATATGGTCACCAAAGCCCCTGTACTCAGACCCTTTGACCCAGCCTTGCCTACCACTGTCTTCCCTGATGCCTCAGGCTATGCAGTTGGAGCATGGCTTGGACAGGATGATGGGAAAGGCATGAGACCAGTTGCCTACCACTCCAGGAAGATGGCTCCAGCAGAGACCAGATATGACACCAGAGAACAAGAGCTGTTAGCCATCCATGATGCCCTCAGAGTTTGGAGGCCCTACCTGGAAGGAACCCCCTTCAAAGTTATCTCAGACCACCAGTCCCTCAAGTGGCTACAGAACCAGCCCTTCTTGACCAGAAGACAAGCCAGATGGGTCATGAATTTCCAATCTTTTGACTTTAAGATTGGCTATGGCCCAGGAAGACTCCACACAGTGGCAGACATCCTGTCTAGAAGACCAGACCTGGCCCCAAGATGCATCAAGTGCAAGGCCTTGGTGACAGCAGAGTTGAATGCTGTGACCCACACCACCAGCACCCTTCAAGAGAGATTAAAGACCAGTACCACAGAAGACCCAGAACTTCAAGAGCTCATCCAAGCTTTGGATGACCCCAGGAGACCAGAAGACCAGCAACAAAGGCTCAAATACCTCAGCCATCAAGATGGGTTACTCTATTTCCAGGACAGGATCTTTGTTCCTAGTGACCCAGACCTAAGGTTGAGCCTACTCCAAGAAACCCATGACACTCAGTATGCTGGACACTTTGGCATCACCAAGACCCATGAGGCCCTAGCAAGGCATTACTACTGGCCCAGGATGTACAAGGACATTAAGAAGTATGTCAAGTCTTGTGATTCCTGCCAGAGAAGCAAACCTAGTCAGCAACCACCAGCAGGCTTGCTGCAGCCCCTCCCAGTACCTAAGACCAGATGGAGCCAGATCTCCATTGACCTGATCCCTGACCTACCCATGACTTCCTCTGATCACAATGCCATCTTTGTCATTGTTGACAGATTGTCAAAGAGAGGCCACTTCATCCCCACTACCACCAGAGCCTCAGCCAAGGACCTGGCCCTGCTCTTCCTGAAGCATATCTTCAAGCACCATGGCCTCCCAGAAGTGATTGTATCAGACAGAGACACCAAGTTCACCAGTTCGTTCTGGTCCAACTTGATGCAACTCTTAGGCTGCAACACCCTCCTAGCCACTGCAAGGCACCAGCAGACCAATGGACAGGCAGAGAGAACCATCAAGACTTTGAAGATCTACCTGAGGGCTTTCCTGCAGTACAACATGAAGAATTGGGAAGATCTTCTCCCCTTTGCTGAGTTTGCCTACAACAACAGTATCTCAGAAACCACAGGCTTTACCCCATTCTACTTGGAGAATGGCCAGCATCCCAGGACCCCAGCAACACCACCAGGAGAAAGCAATGATCCTGAAGCAACAGACTTCCACCAGTATATTCAGCAACTGCTTCAAGTAGCCAAGGATAACATGATACTGGCCCAAGAAAGACAAGTTCAGCAAGCCAACAAGTCTCTCAGCAAGGCCCCAACCTACCCCCTAGGCTCCAAAGTTTGGCTATCTAGAGAAGGTATCACCCCAGAAGAAGAAGCCCAGAGGCCAGCCCAGAAACTTCTTCACCCCTGGCTTGGACCTTACAGAATCAAGGCCAAGGATGAATTTCAGAATTACACCCTGGAGCTCCCCAGCACCATGAAGATTCATCCAGTGCTCCATGTGAGACTCCTCAAGCCTTACTTGGACCCCACAGAGGACTTCCCTACCAGACCAGTACCCCCTGAGCCTGAGCCAATTATCCAGCAAGGAGAAGAGTTTTGGGAAGTTGAGAAGATTCTTGACCACAAGACCAGAAGGAAGAAGAATCTCTACCTCATCAAGTGGAAAGGCTATCCCTCCTCTCAGAACACCTGGGAACCAGAAGAAAACCTCCTACCCCATTGCTGCAAGTGGTCACAGAACGGCGAAGAACGGAAGCTCTTGCTACATGTTCTCCCTACATAGCATTTTTATGAGAAAAGAGGGGGGACACAAAATACACTCCATGATTTTTGGGAAAAAGCTGTATAAATTTGGTTCAATTGATGAAAAAGATAGAACTAAATAGAAATATGCATCTGTTTAAATGGCCTCGTTGGTTTCCTGCTGAAAAACTGGTTGCATATTTCATGTAGGCAACTCAGGCGTCAGAACTCATCCCATCTCAACATTACCTTCGAGGCATACCAGCCGGGATTGGCCGCTCCGCGCCCGGCATCTTCCGCCGCGGAATTTCTATGTGCGAAAATGTACCCTTCGGACGAACTTTTAACTTTTTCTGCTGCGCACGAGTACGAGCGGGCTGGATTCAGACAGGTGTCAAGTCTTCAAGTTCTCTTGCTGCCTGCTTTTGCAAACGATCCCTTTTTTGTAATGCGTCCGCAACTTTGATTGTGACTGGTTCCTCGGTTTTGATGAGTTCATTATAGTTGAAAATTCGATCGGGAATCCCCTCTACCACATATCTATATGACCGCAGTTTGTCGAATGGTTTAATGACTTTCCCAATCCGATAAACATTGCTAGAGAAATTTTCTCGATGTGCCTTTTTGAACACATTGCCTTCATGTTTGACACGAACATGATCACCGATGGAGAATATTTCAGGTTCTTTCTGATGCATCTTCTCCCAGTATCTTTCCAAGTTTATCAATGCCTTATACGGTTTCTCGATTGCTTCATGGGGAGACATCCCAATACCGCGATGTTCTCGCCTGTTAATCATTGATACAAGTTCATTGAGAAAATCCAGCCACCGCTTGTCGCCTTTATGAGTAAGAACTCGACCGATGGCTGACTTTACCGTTTTGATCATTCGTTCTGCTTCAAAGGCCATGTATACGATACGATGTTCTATTGCATAATCCCTCATGAGATCTTTGAATCCCCCTGACATGTATGCTCCACCAGCGTCAGTAACGATTTTGTTGGGTCTCATTTTATAAGTCTTTAGCGAACGATCGAGAATATATCGCATTGCGGGAACATACGGAAGTCTCGTCCAATTTCTTCAATGGTTGTGTAAATACCATCTTTGAAAACTTGTCCACGCATACCAAAATATGAGAACATCCTTTATTCTGACGAGGGTAAGCGTCCGATCCTAAAGCGAGACAATCGCTTTCCCAAACATCAAATGGTGCATATGTACGCTGAACGTTCAGGTTCAGCCTCTTCTTTTTTCGATGTATTTGATGAGTACGTTCTTTCTCCAGAAATGACTTTATGTCTTTCAAGGACAAGTCTGTCCCTTGTCTCTTCAGCATATTCTTCAAGCCGGATGCTCCTACCGGAGCTCCAGGCGTGTAATACAACTTCCGGAGTTCCTCCATATTTGTATGTAACGCTTAATTTATTTCATATAGAATTGTTTTACAGCATCGTTCGTTCTTTTTTGTTTTCGTCTATTCTCTGAAATGTCTAATGGTGCAAGATTTTCATAGTGATTTGATCCGCCTTGGGATTCAGGCATTATGTGATCGATTTCAAAGTTCCATCGGTAGTCATTCCATGACATGCCCTTAAGATCTTTCGACTTTTTGAGCAGTTCTTGGATGTATGACAAGAATTCTTCAAAAGTGCAACCTTCAACCCATGAGAGAGAGGTCCTCAGTTGCGCCATCCAAGCGGGATCCTCCATCCGGTTTCTAAGTGAAATAGAGGAGAATGATATAAATTTGCTGTGCTTTGCCCGAGACACTGCTGTATATAACATTCTCTTCGACATCTTCTCTACCTCGTGGATGGTGAACGGTCTGTTAAATGTTTGCCCTTGTGCCTTGTGTACTGTGGTACAATAACCAGAAAGAAAAAACTTTTGAAATTTGTTCCTGGGTACAGTGCATTTCATTATACCATCGGATAAATCCTCTTTTTCACAAATGACCTTTGTGTCATTCCAACTGGAAATACGCCATCGGGTTCCCTTGATCACTCCTTGATTGCGCATTGGCTTTCTAGAAACCACAGGGGATCCCTTGATGAAAATACAATCTTGCGTTTTTGAATCTTTGGGGATTCTTGGGCACTTTAGGATCCTTGCTTTGTTCCTCTCCAATTGTTCATCTCGTTTCATGTTAAGATCATTCACATGATGGCACATTCTATTTGTAAAGGCAATGTTCAGAGAATTTGTTGTTGCAGTGGGATCGCTCTTCACAAAATCAGGTAAGGAGGGATCCTGCTCGCTTTGCACTGCTTGTACAATCTCATGCATTTTGTTTGAGGGATCATCCAGAAACCGATAGTTCTCCGTCAGGAAAACGAGATTTCCATCTGCTATATCTGCTATGGGCTTTGTTTCAAGATAATCATCAGAGTACGAATCTTCCCATGGTTCAA